>NC_056600.1:3384389-3661889 GCF_018340385.1 Cyprinus carpio | reverse complement strand
ATAGCATGATAACTGCTCTCATCCGCCATTAGAAAGAGACACTGAAGCGTAGCGGAGTCAGTAGACAGAAACATAGAACAGTTCTGTACACTGAACGTGGGGTAACTGTGTGTCCTCACGTCTGTCGGGACGCAGGTTCTCTCGGGTGGGTGTGGGTGGAGAGAGGGCTGATGGGAGACGCTCTCACAGCAGCAGATCCTCCAGTTCGCTCTCCTTCAGCTTGGCATTGTCTCTGACCTCATCGAAGGTGTACGTCTTTACAATCTTCCCGTTTCTGAACACAGTGTGCAGCAAGTCCTGTGAAGAGATGAGAAAACGGTCAAAATGGTCATGAAAAGATGACCATATGCAATTATCAGGGTTTTAGGGAGCTTTTAAAATCAAAATTGAATACCGGCACGAACAAAATGAATACCGTATGTCTCACAATCTCAAAATATATGTTTTAATTCATTAATCAGTTATGCATTCAATTGCAAAATGCAAGTTTAAAATACTCAATTGTTTTATTTAATACATGCATGTATATTTAAACTGATTTATGCACTAATATATCCATACGTACAAATTATATTAATGACTAGCAATAAATAGCATCTTAATATTAAATGTGTTAATTTCAGATATTCAAGAATTTACGTTAACTTAAATGTCTTACAGTTTATTATATAACCTGAAAATCAGTTGTAATCATAAAAGTTGATAAAAATACTCTGGGACTTTTATTTTGAAACGTCAATGGTTTATTGCTTCCATCTGCTTTTTAAAATTAGGGCGATAAAAAATCTTACAACCATCTGTAACATATTCCACAATATGAACGGAATAAAGCAAACACTTCAATAAATTCTCAACAGTAAGTCATAAGCAATTGTTTGGCATAAATGCATAGAATTCATAGAATGCGAACTGCTCTGAAACTGCAGAATGTTTGAACATTGAACATTTAAATCATAGCCTTTTGAAGTTTATTAATCACATTAGGCCGTATCCCGATTCCTGTTTTTCTTTCTCCAAATTTAAGACCTCTTAAAAATTATAATACTTAATTAATTGATTTTATTGATTAATTGTTGGTCACACACCTCTCCATACTCCTCCAGATCACCCTTCCCCTCTTCCAGAGTAACAAAATCTCCGCTAGGTGTTCTGTGAAGAGAAAGCCGACCCTTCTTTGACCTTTTGTTGGGGTCTGCAACAGGGTCTTTGAAGACGTTGACCTGTAATTAACAACATCTTATTAATGAATCATTTATGTTCTCAATATTACTGATTTGAATAATACATATTGTACACTGAAGTCAGCGAATGGAACTGCGAAATCTGTCATCGCTCGACACTTACGCCCAGTCCGTTCGTCACCACATAACTGCACTTAAAAGAGCAGTTGAGCAGATCTCGGGTCAGTTTCTGCAGCAGTGCTCCTCCTGAGCCAAACGCGATGTTCTCGATGCTCCATCGGTGCTCTTTCATGCCCTCCACAATCTGTATAACAAAACAAAGTAGGCACAGAATGAGTTTAAATTCATATAGCATACAATCATGAGGAGGACAACATACCCACCTCCTGTAAAGTATTGATGTCCACACCGTCGCCCTGAATGACTCGGATGTAGGGCGGAAGCACCTTATAGCCTTTAGAGTTCTCAACAAGAGGAAATTTCTTTCCTAAAATTTCCAGGACCTGGAAAATAAGATTTAATAGACTTAATGGACATGCTATGCATCACACTATGCATATATAAAACATGAAATATACAAATGATAGAATAATCAATCAGTTGCCAGCTGTAGCCAAGATGATTTTGGATGCGATAATGTCTACCTTTAGCACTGTGTCTAGAGGGTTTCCTGAATCCGGTCGGACCACCAGCGGGGCGTCTGCGCTCCTCATCTCGATCAGACCCCTCAGGTCCTCCCCCCAGATCTTCTCGCAGGCGTTGTAGATGTCGTAGCTGTCGCTGACGATTGACACGGGGACAGAAGGGAACTGCTTGATGATGTGTTCAAAAGCATCCTTCTCGTGGTCCTTTCCCCAGGCAGTGATTGTGCTGCAACACAAAGACACAGTCAGTGAGACCAGGCAACATCAAGAAAACTATTCTAAATTACTGAAGAAAAAAATAAGTTATTATTACTACCACTACTACTATTACAGATTCTTAAAATTATGGCTTTTTTTTCCAGCAATTCATTTGAAAACTTTTTAATTAAAATTGTACATATAAGTACTTTATATTATAATTTAATTAAAATTGTACATATAAGTACTTTATATTATACTATATACATAATAAAAGTATAGACTAGTCAACATTTGAAGTGGATCAAAACCTTCCATAAAAGATTCCTAAAACCTAAAACCAAAATGCGTTCTTGTCTTAGGACAACTTTGATGAACTTTTTTGATCCGCTTCAAATGTTGACTACTGTATATGCATCTATACTTTTATACAATGTTAATTCAAAGTTTTATTTTTTCATCTGTCAAGTCTGTAATGCTTACATATGCATAAAGTGCATAGAGTGTGTTAGCATTATAAACTTTACAGATATTAATTATACTTTTATTTTTATACCTACCCTATAAACTTCTAAGAAAATACACATACATTACATACTGTATATATGTTGTGTGTGTTTATTTTAATAATTTAGAAAAAACTATATTATTATAATGTTATATTATTACTATTACTACTATGATTTTTAAATAACATTCTTAATATGTGATTTTCTGCAATTTTCTGGCAGTTAACTTATCTGTTTGCATTACGGATAAAAAATAAAAAACATTTTAATAAAATTGTTATTTTATACAAATTATAAAGCCATATATTATAAATATAATAAAATTGCAAAAACATCACTCCTAAACCACTGTGCTGATTGTACTCAAGTTATGATATCTACCACTAGGTGGCAGCATTCTACAAAACATGCTGTATGTCAACAAGACTGAATTTCAAAAGCACCACTGAAACTACTGCAAAATTCCATTTACATTTACTACAGTAAAAATTGCAGAGCAAATCACTGGAGTGTGAAGAAACACTGGTCTTTGGTAATTATGTAACAGGGCACTGTCAGCTCCTGGTACAGGGCAGAAAATGAAAAGTGTAATGGTGCAGCACTAACTAACCAGAATGCATTGGGCCACATTATCTTATACCTCGCATACGACACAGTAAAAGGAAACTCTTCAGGCAAGTTCACATTGTTTTGCAATGCAATTTACAATCATCAGCGCTTAGCTTGAAGTTGTTCTACCTGTGTTCTGCAGCAGGAACTGAGAAACCAGGAACCGGGTCTTTGGTGCCGTAGTACTTCTTGATAACGCAGATCCCGGCCACGGTGTCTGTTCCTTTGAAGTTTACCAAGTGTGCAGACGCGCCGATACCAGCCGTCTGAAACCAAAACATAAGTATAAACACAGCTAGTCCAGAAACAAGACCATCAAGAGAAAATTACAGGGTGGGCGATGTTTGAGATGCACTGTATGAATAAAATGCTTGGCATTTACGGTTGAATGTTATGAATACGAGTGGATAGAGTCTCATCTTAGACATTCCATGCATGTACTTAAATCAGATTTGTTGGGTTTGGGTCCAAGCTTTTAGCACTTCAAATGAAGTGTAGCAACACACAAATCTCACCTCTTGAGATGAAACCCCTCTGTAGCCAAAGTCATGCAGTTTATATTCCAGCCCTTCCAGGCTTCCTGACGTTTCCATGAGATATTTGGCCAGAATCTTCTTCTGTTCTCGTGAGTTTGTCGCGACGGTGATGGGATACCAGATCTGAACCAGGATAGTCTGTTGAGGAGACAATTTTGCATCATTTCAACAGTTCAGTACATTAAACTATCAGAAATGTATCGTTTTGTTAGCATTTCTGAACAATGAAGGAACACTTCATGTGAGTTTCCCCCCCAAATGATGCACCTTATAGATCATGTATCATCTGAAAGTTGCACATTTCTTGGAACTCAAAAACAAAAGTGTAGTCAGCTGGAAACTGAATCCAAAAACAGCCTAAAGCTTGATGCGACCCGAGTGCTTGGGAATGTGTCATAGAGTCAACACAGCGACTGCACAGGGGGTTTGCTGGACTCATACAAGGGCATGCCAGGCAGAAATGCTTTGTTAAAGACCAGCCGATCAAGTCAATATTATCATACTGCGCACATACACTGACAAGCTCTGGGCACAAGCCTTTGGCCACAAGAACATCCTGGTGTCCCTGTCACATGAACCCGATTCAACTCATGTAAAAAAACATATAAGGTATACATCTAGCATGCTATACATCTTACATCTAAACAGCTGAGATTCTAGGACAGTGATTTTTAATGCAATCAGTTTGGATGATTTTTTGCCCCAAACCATGGCTGCAAAACCCACACAATCCTCATTTCATAATGATTTAATTAATTTCTCATTGTCATCTCTGAACAATCAAAGTCACAACCAATTTTACTTCAATAACTTTATGTATTTATAAGTGAAACAGGATATTCAGGGAGAAAAATGTTGGATGAGATTTGATTTTGTCCTTCGGGAACTGATTGGATCATGAAAAGTGGGCATTAAGTCTGTAATTTCTTAAAACAATCAGTTAACATTAATCAATAGCTCGATAACAGAATAAAATTATGTCAATCAAAAATTAAACTCATTTCAAAGAAAAAAAATGTACTAATGAAACGATTTTTTTTTAAAAATAAGATCAGGAACATTGTGTGTGTAAACAGCTAAGGACAACAAAGAAGGAAACCTAAACCACCCCTTATTATTATAATTATTATTATTAAATAATGAGTACTTAAATTATTAACAACAATAACTATTATAAATTTATTATAATACATAGTAATAATTATTACATTAATATATATACACACATATTATTTTAGAAAATACAGTAAAGTCATATATAATTTACATATATACATTTCAAAAAATTTAATTACATATTAAATGAGTATTTAATAAATTAGTAATAAAACAATAATAACTATTATTAATTATAATAAAGAGTAATAACTATTACATTACTAATAATAAATATTATATGTAAATCATTTGAGAAATTATTGTTAAATTACATATTTTTTACATATACAGTATAAATTACACTAAATTATTTAAAGAGACCCTATCAAGGATTTTTGAAAATTACCTTTTTATGCAGTGAGTAACACAGCTCTAAGTGAATGAAAACATGCTGCAAAGTTTTAAATCTAAAAGTGCACCATGTATAAAGTTTATATAACCCTTTACAAAAAAAAATTAAAATACAAAAAAATAAAAAAAATGGTAAAACAACGATGTAGGTCAATTTTGAAGTTAGAGGAGAAAAGTGTTAGGAGTTTTTAGACATACCTTCTTGAACCGTATGCATGCACCTCGCAGAGCTAGACAAGATTAGCATTTGTGGTAAAAAAAAAAAAGTGTATAAATGTTATTTTTTTTTAAGAAAATGACTGATCGTTTCACTAGATAAGACCCTTATTCCTCGGCTGGGATCATGTAGAGCCCTTTGAAGCTGAATTAAAACTGCATTTTTAACCTTCAATCCGTTGAGCACCACTCTATGGAGAAAAATACTGGAATGTTTTCCTCAAAAACCTTAAATTCTTTTCAACTGAAGAAAGAGAGACATGAACATCTTGGATGAAATTTTTGAAATTTTTATTCTGAAAGTACAGTAATTCTTTTAAAAACTGTTGCCGTCATGTACTCTGTAGTGCAACATGCAAAATAAGTATTTAGTTGTGTGTTGTGTTCCCTCCTCGCAGCTTGTAGGTCTCTAACCGGTTAACAGCAATATCTGTTCGCTCGCAATTGTCTAGAAATGTCTGTTGATGTTATTACTTGGAGTTCTGATAAAGAATAGAGCAATACGTTGGTGTACAAACTGCAGTGCTTTATCAATACGTTCCTGCATTAGACTAACACATATACCATGGCTGGGTGTTTACCACCGAGCTGCGGGCTAAGTAATGGTGATGGCCATGGCGTTATTGACTTGTGCTGCACGCAGTAGACCAATCACAACAGACTGGGTCATCAGACCAATCACCGCAGTTTAGCGTCACGCAAAGGAGGGGTTTGGAAAAATTAATCGTTGAGGGAATCATTTGGGAGTCACGGAGCAAAAAAGGAAAAAAATTAATGCATATTATAAGACAATGAAAGTGTTTTTTGACCTTGCATGCATGTCAGCCTGTTGTTGGGGACTCCCAAAACCAAAATATGAACCTTTCATAACCCATAATAGGGGCATTTTAAATGACATATTGTTCTTTGTTTTCAAACATTAAACGAAAGGAGCTTTTATTTTGGTAGAAAACCACAGGGAGCCCTTAAAGTTTTTATTTTCTTGACAACAGATTTATAAACAATTCTCATTACAAATTTTGAAAGGTGGTATATGTTGTGTTTACAAGTGACCCAAATCACAGCAGCTCATCAGTCTATATATTCATATAATTAAAACAGCCTTTGTGATTTGATAATTGAGTTTTACTCAATTTTGGCACTGTATTACACTGGCATGTAATAAGAAGCAAAACTGACTTAAGCACTGACTTAAAATCTGCAAGCTAGCACGATTAATACTGGATTCATCTGACTGATGGCTGCAAAGTGATCCAAACAGTTTTCTCGCATTGATCTCTGGGTTTTCTGCGTCTTTAGCGAGTAAACTTCATACATAATGTCATTAAGTCTGAGTCATGGATCAACGCAGCCCAAAATCTGTCTTTGTGCTCAGATGTGCATCCTGCCATCAGAGATTAGCTTCAAACTGCCAGGGTCACTAGTGTGAGCGCCGGGTCACATGGCTGTAAAGCCAAACTATAATGTGCCAGCGTGTGACACTCTCCACCCTCACAACACAAAGGATGAAGGTTTAAGAGAAGCTTATACTAAATATTTTAATTATCAGTTAAATGTCGCCTTGTGAGTCTGAAAAGTCTCCCAAACAGTTCAGTTCTTCGTAAGCATCAGTGCCTTCCCATGGTCATCATAAAGGAAGTAGATGCGTGTTTGCAATCACTGGAGAATAGATAGGTGGTGACAGTGTGTACTGAGAGCCAAGGGCACACACACACACACACACACACACACACACACACACACACACACACACAGACTAAATTTACCAGCTAAGCATGACAGCATATTTGCTTTACATTCAATGCCCTCTGAGTCATCTGTAAAAGAACTCAAAGCTGATTTTACTATACAAATGACTCAAAATGCTGAAAGTAAAAGAAACAAGCGACTGTTCCCATGGTGACAGGTGTAGTATTTCGTGACGACTGTATGGGTGTGGCTGGATGTCAGACTGTCAGCATGACTCGGCAGGTTTGACACTAAATCCTAAGAAGAAAGTCGAGTGGCATGACATGTCGCTTTTTGCACTGTTACAGTCTGACAAATCGTCTGATCCTTCACATGGAAAGTTTGGAAAACGCTGTAGTCATTACAGTGAGAATTGTAAACTGCACGCCTAATTATATACAATTCCTCTGAATTATGAACCAAAGGAGGATCGTGCTGCCAAAACAGGCACCCTGCTGTTTACTCCACTAGTGATTCATGTTCTGTGGCTAATATACAGTGCCTAAAGAATTTAGACTATTATGACTGAATTATTCCTAATTGGATCTGCATGAATTATATTTCGGATTTATATTTTGGGTGAATGCAAAACAAATCAGTAAATTAGCTAAAGATTCGTTTATAAGTGTATATTCTATATGTGTATATTATATATAGAGTTATAATGTTAGAGTTAAAATGTTAATGCAATTTCAAGAATTCAGGAATAATAATCTTCATAGATTTTTTTTTTTTTTTTTTTATATTCCCATTGGCTCAGTAGTTTCATAGTATTTTCCAACATTTTCACTGGCACAAACATGATACATAATTCATTTGGCTCACCATTTTTGATGATAAATTTGTATTAAATCATAAAAAAGAATACAGAAAAAATTAAAACCAACAACACAGAATTTGTGAATTTCATACTTACCATCAGTAAAATCCTATTCAAATATTATTCAAATTATTATTATTAATTTGTTCAACAAATTTGTTTGACTAGACATGACCTAAACTCCTTTATACTGACCCGATCCATCCAAACTGGTAGATAATGGAAATTAAAGCCATAGATATGTATTCCTACGAAAATCAAACTCATATACAGACAAAATGTAAACCTAGAATGTAAAGTAAGTCGCTTTAGATAAGTGTTAAATTAATGTAAATACACTGTAAGGATCAGTTCAGGGTCGTGCCTCACCTCTACCCAGTTAGTGAGCCAGTAGCACTCCGGATCTGTGCTTACAACGGTGAACAGCACATTCCCACGCGGGATAACGCTTCCCTCCGGCACAGCCTTGATCTCGATGGGCAGGTGACCATTGTATTTCTGCAGTGATGTAACATAAAAGACATGACTGAACATCCCTGATGGGACGAAACATACAGCACAGACAGAAATGTCACAGAGGTGAGCTTCTCCATACCTCCAAAATGTAATTCCATCCTTTTTCATTGAACACATCATCCTGAAAGTGTTCCCGGTACACCTCTTTTGCTTCCTGAATCTTCTCTCGTGTGACGACCTGTCCTGTGAGTGCAAAAAGAGACGGGACAACTGTGAAGCAAGAGCATCACACACCTCAAGGAAGTGGCTGAACAATAAAAAGACACTACTCAAGAGAGATGTTGGTGTGTCCCTGTGTGTGTGTGTCCGTGTGTGTGTGTGTGTGTGTGTGTGTGTGTGTGTGTGTGTGTGTTAAAATGCACATTTTTGCTTTATTCCATTAGGCGACTCTTCCTTGCTCACAGTGTAGCTTTGTCCCATCAGTACTGTCTTAAAGGCACAGCTACTTGTGTTTTAATATATTTTAATGTATTAATATAGCAGATACTGTGCCTTTTAAACATTTTTTGTGTAAATAGGGTTATTATAGTTAACTAAAAGTGAAACTAAAACCATTAAAAATAAATTTTTGTTTCTTATTATTAAAGCAAAATAAACGTTAAATGGGAAAATAATAATATATATATATACAGTATAGAGAGAGAGAGAGAGAGAGAGAGAGTTTTATTTATTTATTTTTTCAGCTAGTTGCCAAAGCAACATTTTGCCATTTTATCAATGAGAAATTTAGTTTTGATTTGGTAACTTGATGTACTAAAATAACTCAAATTAAAACTAAAATAAAATACACAAAAAGTACAAAATAAAAAATAAAAACTACTAAAAATGACAAAACCACACAACAAAAATTACTAAAACTTTAACCAAAATTAAATCAAAACATAAAATATAAAAAAAAACAGGGCTGCGTCGGGCAGCTGTCTTTTGTGGGTGAACAAGCAGATGTTCAATTGTCTTGTTTCATTCTATCATACGATTTCTAAAGCCTTCACCCCAGCGCACCATGAAATCCTTTTCAGTGTAAAAATAGACAAAATTCCTTTATAAATGTGGCATATTTGAATGGCATGCGAGAACAACAAGCTAAAACCAGACTGCTAGTCACACGTCTTAAACTCAAACCGCTGTGTTCTTAGATTATAACTCTACCATCAAGTTTGGTCATTTAACACTGGCTCCATCACGAGAAAGTCATTTTTTTCCCGTTGGAACAAACAATGTTATTATTTTTCGGGCTGACTGTATGACTAAGTTTGGAGGGCAGGCTGCATCCTTGAGCAAAAACACAACCCAAAATTACCATCAAGGCTGCGTTTTCCATTTGCAACCTAAAGTAGTGCTGACAGCCATTTCCAACGTACCTTTTAAATATCTGTGGAGAATGTACTGAAGCCCATAGAAGACCGTTTTGTCGTATTTGACTTTTCTGAGCTTGGTAGGTTCTGTCTTCTTCTCGCGGCACTCAAAGTAAGAGTACACCTTGCTGGTGTTGGGTGGATACTGTTTGTAATGTGTGACCTGCAAGAAAGAAATTACAACATGTTACATACAATTCATAAACTGAAAGAACCATAAAAAATAAAAAAATCCTCTGGCACGGCTGTGTTAACATTGCAAATATGGTAATGGCTGTCAACAAGCCTGGGTGTGTCCGTGTCCACACAGTTTCCTGTAATATAAACAGCTGTTGGGTTTGATTCTAGCTGGTCTGCCAGCAACTTAAGACCACCAGCAACATATTACACACATTATTAGACAGACATTGCTTCTACTATTATTCTAGTTGACGCTAAGTATTACGCATTGACACATAGCTCGTCCTGCACCAGTATTGATATGGAATAAAATTATACAAAAATCATGCACCTCAAATGAGCTTTTAGCCATTTATTTGTGAAATTTACCTTGACTCGCCTTTAAAAGTTGCAAAAGAAAAAAGTCCCAGCGCTACTTGTGAATGGGGAGTGCACTCAGATTACACTACTGAAGCACATCATTCTGTGTCTGGGATGTGTGTAAATGCTCTTTTTTGAGCCTTTCTAACACAAGAACTAGTTTTGTGCAACAAAAGGTTGTAGTTATTTAGATTATTTACTTGTTTTTGCACAATTTTGCACACGCAACATTTTCTTCAAAAACATTTTTTTTTAAATCCTGTTTGCCCTCTTGCTCTTCAAAGACTTGTGATATAAATACATTCTATGCTGAGAATGTAACTGCAGTAACAGTTAGACTAGAGATCAAACTGACAACCTACTAAGCTCCCTTCTGATATTTTGTGCATGCTGACCTTTCCCTGGCACTTTTTGGCTGCTCCCTTGCGTACGGGCCAGCCTGGGAAAGGTTACACCCTCATGGTTATGCCTGACAGCTACTGTGGTTGCTCCTTGCACTCGAAGAGCAAATTTCATGTAGCTTTTTCCCCTCCAGCTTTCCCAAAGGGCAGGAGTCCTTGTGGAGCAGGAGCAGAGGAGGTCCCACTAGGGTCTGGAGGCCCTCTCCCTTCTGGAACAGACCATTCATGTGAACAGCTGCATGCGGTCCAGGCATGCGCAACAACTAGCTGTGTGCATGGAGGACACGGCACTGCCACAGAATAGGCCTTCAGATTAGTGTTGAGCGATATGGTCATTTTTCAAATCGTCATATCGTCAGCCCGTGAGATCGACGATACACAATATTATCGTGCATGGGTGGAGCAAGAGAGAGACTCTTTGTTCTTGTCATAGCATAACTATTTGGTGTTTTAAACCGCGCAGGTGCGCGAGAGAGAGCCTACGGAATCACCAATAATCGAAAAAATTTACTTTCAAACATACTGATAAACTAACGTTAAATATAAAAATACTGTATTTAAAACAGCTAGTTCATGTATAGTCGGACACAACTGTCATATCGCGCATCCTGTGACAAATTTGCTGCATCTGCGCACAGCAGTTATCAGTCTAAAATCAGTCAACGATGAAAATCAATAGTTAATTTAAAGTCCAACAGTTTAACGCTAATATTGGACATAAACGAACACGTTAAATATAACGTATTCAAAACAGGTAAGTTCATATATTCAGTTAAGTTAAATTGAACTGACGAGCCCGATGCACCGCCACAGAAACAAGAATGAGATGCATTCAAACATTACTGTGGCATTAATCTCAGTTAGTGAGGGCTTGTTTAAAATATTGCACATATATAGGGCGTTCAGATTACTTGTTAAAGTGCAATGAAATACCTTGTGGATGGAGACTTCTTCACCGGCTACAGGCTCTAATCCTCATTTGCGTGCATGTGCGTGTGCGTGTGTGTGTGTGTGTGTGTGTGTGTGAAATGCGGTTCATGAAGTGAAATAGCTGGGCAGTTTGAAAGCCAAATTATAATAATAGGACGCCTAATAAAAATAATAATAATTATTATTATTATAATTTAATACATTAATAGGAGCCTAATATTGTTTTGTATATAGAGAGACATCTGCTATCGTCAATATCTCTGACTATCGTCGATACACGATACTATCGTCTATCGGCACAACCTTACTTCAGATCCAGGCAAACAGCCACAGAAGTTGTATTAGAAGCTATTTTAAGGTGTGGCAAACTGAAATGAAAGTGAAACACCGTAAACAAGTTGTAAAACTGAACAATCCAGATGCGCGTGTTCATGTGCTTTGACCTGATCGGATGTTCCCAAGCTGAGCAATAGTCAGTAAAGGCCTGAAATCTCCTGGACAACACAAACATGTGATTGTGATGTTGACAACTGTGGATGGGGGGGGAGATGTGTAACAAGATGTGGTTTTTTTAACAAAAACAGAGAGTGTGCTTTTTGTTGCTAAAGTTAATGTGCTCATTGATTGGTCAATCAACATTACACATACAACAGAGCATGCACATGCAGTCAAGGACTTTACAGATTCATCTTCTCCTCAGGGATTTCAAACGATTCCTCAATAAAAAGTTCAAGCCATGAACCATCAAGCTCTGAGATGAATCACATTACAAACTGAGATGTGCAACAAAACTATCTGAGGAGTACAAGTTTTACAAGAATTACAAATGATGCAGTCGAATCAAAAACTATGACTGTATAGAAAAGTATAACGAAGTAGTGCACAGTGTGAAATTTCAATTTAGTTTTTGTTTTCACGAACGGGCCATTATATTTTTGTCTACTTTCGGTAAAGTAACTGAAATGTAATTGGAAAGTAACTGTGCAAATAAATGCGTAAACTGAAAAAAGTAACCGTTAAGCAAACTGATATTAAGTATGTTTTACTGCTGTCTTGTGACATTTTTATGCTTTAATTAATCCAAGGTACAGTACAAAATCTGAATCCTTCACAATACTGTGCATCAAAAACTAATCAACAGTCATATTTATATTTTATATATCAATAGAAAACAGGTATCTTTTTTTGGAGTCTATTTTAACTTTGTTTCAGTTTGAGCTGAATTTTATTAATTCAAGTAAAACTGCTAGTAAATTTCACAAACAATTACAAATAAACAAAAAGCAATGCACTGAGTAAAACCTGAAAATTTTATTTAAATTAAATTTATTATTTCATATTAATGTTTTAGTTTATTTTATTTATATGGTTAGGTTTTATTTTATTTTGTGGTTTTTTTTTTGTTGTTTAATTTTTTATTTAAATACTGAGTAATGTTAATTAACTACATGTACATACTATATGGTTAGGTTTCGGATTAGGGTTTGGCTTAGGGTTACTTGCATGTAATTATGCATATTTTGCTTTTATTATAATAGTAAGTACATGTAACTTATGTAACAAGGACATCGTAAAATAAAGTGCTAACCAACGTAGTTTGAAAGCGTCACCCATTCATTCTGTCATTTGCAATGCTTCATGGGAGGGGATGGTTGCTGTTGAAATCTGAACACATTCTTCAGCTTTCTAGAGAACTATATATGATCGCTGCACAATCTCATGCTCTCCATTGCTCAGTACTGTACGTTACTCCGAATGTATTCGAGCATAAAATCTTAACCACACCCCTTTCTCATTCCTGGTGTCATCTTTACTTCCTTCTCATCGGCTCTTTTTCTAAATGTCACTTGCTTCTACAGTTTCACCCCGTTTCCATCAGAGCCAAAACCTGGAATGGAGAGTAAACACCGAACGTTAAACGTCAAGAGAAGCATCACAAGGCCAAAACTCATAAAAAAAGCAACTGTCAAGAAGACACAGAAAGCAGACTGTAGTGTTGACTGAATAAATAAGGAACAACCAGCTATTTTCCACATGTGATCTCTGACCCTCCAATGACCTCTGCGGGATCCTTAAGTAATGAAGCGTCCCTTTAAAAGCCTAAATGAACATGTCATCGTCCTCAACGCGAAACACGAGAATCCTATTACATCCGTGGTGGGAGGATAAAAGACAAAGGCATCCACTCCCGTCCTCTAGCTGTACTAACGAAAGAAAACACTGATTAAACATAGATGAGACCATATCCACAACATAACAGACACAACAGCAGTCATTGACGCCACTCTGGACACAAGCGCAGGGAGCGCTGGGTTGATGTGAAAAGCGAGCCACAACTTCAGGACGGCAAAGAAAAACCTGCATACAACTGATATTCAAAGATCAATAAAAATCCAAAGGTTACGACATACTTGCTTTTGATCATTTCTTAAACGGAAGATAAACATTTTGGTTGCCTCACATGTTGGCAAGACTCGACAGATATGGTGTATGCATAAACATCAGCAGCACCACTTACATTGCAAAATACTACATGCGAGGCATTTTGTTAACCTAATTTTTAATTTTTGTAAAACTTTAGACAGCTGCACTACAGCATTCTTAGTTTTCAAATTTCAATTAAGCATTTTAGTTTCACTAAATGACTGTTCATTTATCTTCCAGTTTAATGATTAATCTTTGTTTTAACAGTATATTCAGTTTCTATTTCAGTTTTAGTAATTTAGGGCTTCCAAAGTTAATGTGTAAACTGATGTTATTTAAATGTTTTACAACATTACACGTTTCCAGGCAGCTTACCGAATGTGAGATATAAAATCCTTTTACAATACAGCGCATCATAAACTATTCTATGGTCACTTTTGTATTTTAAATATTTATATATTTTATATACATAGAAGTTGGTTAGTTTTGCAGACAAAAATCTATTGTAGCTTAATTTCTGTTTTTTTTTTTTCTAATGATTAATTTTATCTTCTAACAGTGTTAGACTACACATAAGGACCTATGTGTGCACTACACAGAGTACATATACTATATATAATATTGTTTACATTACAATGTACAGTGCGGTCCAATTTATAGTATAACTTATGCATTTTTTTTTTTTTTTTACATATCACATTTCATTGCTTTAGAGTACAATAAACACTAAATGTGTTGCATTTTTAAACTTGAATTTTTTATGCAATAATCTAATGTATTTTAGGATAAATTTAGAAAGCAATTAAAAAATAATAATAATAATTTAGTCATACCGGTGACTTTTACTAATTGGCTAGGTCTAGTAGTGGGTTAGCTGCACAGCTGTCACTCAAAATCATATCTCTTCGTTATATTACATCGCTTAAATAAGCGAAATACTGAATGCTGATAAACTTTATCTGATTCCATTGTGCAATACATTCATTTCCTCAGCAATCATGTGCTTTCAGTTTTGCTTCTGAAGAGAAATGCCCCTCAGGACCCGCGCCGCTTGCCCTTTAGGTGTTATTCACACTCGTAATCCGTTATTACCGACATACACACACATAATCTACTAAAGAGCAATAAAGATGAAGATGTACCTGTCGTTTCTCCTCACACACACTCGGCCTACCGACCTGACTGACACCGACTCGACCGTTAACGGCCTGAAGGATGAAACCACCTTCATTTCTCGTTCTCTTTCCCTCAGTTTCCTCTCACTAACAGGTTCGCCGGTATACAAGAGCACACCCGGACCCGGCTGGGTTTGGGCCGGGCTGTGGCTCTCTGCTCACCTTGTAGGAGTCGGTAGCTAACAAGATGTTGAACTCCGCGGCGCCTGTGTGCTGCTCCATCTTCCCCTTGACGTGACTGGAGTCGCGCGCTGCTGTCAGCTCTGTTGTTCCTTCTCCGCCGCGCGGCTCAACCAACCCCCGTCGCTGAGGAGGGCGCGTGACGGAATCAGAATGGGCGGGACCGAATGGGGTGGACTGGCCAATCAGGGGATAAGGTGACTTAGACGTCATCGGAGGGGGCGAGGTGTGGCGCTTACGGGAAAGTGAATGGATGAAACAGAAATGTATTAAATTACTTAAATTATATATATATTTTTAAAATTTTTCCTTAAGAATATAATTCTATACTATATCATTACGAATGTATGTTTTAAAGTTTTTTTTTCTTATATAACCCTTTTAGTTTGCATTTTAATTACATGCCATATAAATTCTTAATTGTATTTATCATGTAATGCAGTTTATGATGATATTTTCAAAAGTGATTGCATTTGAACTTTTTTTATTTATTTGTAATGTTTCATTTGAGAATTTCTTTTCAGGACACTACTTCGAAGATTAAATGTATAATTTTATGACAATAATCCTCTTTCAAGAGTATATCATTTTATGATTTAATCATGTTTACTTATTAAATATGTAGTTCATATTACATTAATAAAAAAGATGGTCAAAGACAATCCTATTGACCCTATGCTATTTAATTATAAGTTTGTTTTAGTGACTGTCGATTCAGTGGGATAGCCTTGGTTTATATAAACCTGTAAGGTTTACAACTATATGTGACCCTGGACCACTAAACAAGTCATAAGGGTACATTTTTTAATAATAGCTTTCAGTTGATTTATGGTTTATTAGGATAGCACAATATTTGGCCGTGATACAACTATTTAAAAATCTGAAATCTGAGGGTGCAAAAAAAAAAAAAAAAAAAAAAAAAAAAAAAATCTAAATATTGAAAAAAAAAATCGCCTTTAAAGTTGTCCAAATGAAGTTCTTAGCAAACAAACAAAATAAAACAGCTAACTAACACAATAAAAACATGATAACATTATAAGAAAAAATTATTCTTGAAAATTAAAAACTTAATTACTAATTAATAATATGCATTTTATTAATTAGTAATTAAGTTTTGATATGAAGAGTTTATTTGCAAAAACAGATAACTTTTTTTTAATTTTCAAGAATCATTTTTTCTTATAATGTTATGTTTTTATTGTGTTAGTTAGCTGTTTTTGCAAATGTTTTGTTTTGTTTGTTTGCTTGATTGAGATTAATTGGAATGCACAATGAAAAAAAAAAAGATTTCTGAGAATATCTGTTTTTGCAAATGAACTCTTCAGATATTTACAAAATATCTTCATGGAACATAATCTTTATTTAATATCCTAATGATTTTGGCATAGAAGAAAAATCAATGATTTTGACCCATACAATGTATTGTTGGCTTTTGCTTCAAATATACTCGTGCTACTTCTGACTGGTTTTGTGCTCCAGGGTCATATAACTATAAAGCTTTAAACTTAACTACAAAGCTCAAGGAGTGTGTGAGTGTTTCTTCAAAACTTTAAAACTAATAAAGAAAATTATTTATCAAGGTTTATCACACATACATGACTGTGTATGTCTTTAATGGGAAGGTCTGACCAATCCCTGGCAGAGCTCACAATGACGTCAGACAAGTCCCTATTCCTCAATCTCAGCCAATCACAGGGCTGCTGTAGCCTCTCTTTGATTGGCTGTGCAAAAGGCACTGTGAGTGACGTCAGTTCTAATAGACTGAGAAGGAGCCAGAGAAGCCATTAAATATTATTTTTTCAACTCTAGAATAAAAACACATTGACCTAAGTAATAAATTAGCAGCCTGCTGTTTTTGTTGGTTACAGACATGAAGTAATACGCTTAGGAACATCTGTCATGCGCTGCAATAGCAAGGAAATGCAAATGGAGTGTTATGCAATGATCTGAAATCTTACAATGTCATGCTTATATGGCTAAATAGTTGCTGAGCTGACATTTACAACCGATTGGACGGTCAATGGCTTTAAAGCACCTTTCTTTATTTACATTAAATAAATACATTATATTAAATTAAGTGAGAAATGATATTATATATATATATATATATATATATATATATATATATATATATAGGCTATATATATCGCATAATATTGCATAATAAAGTAATTGCATAATCTTGTCTAAAGAGGATTTCAAAATATTTTACAATACTTGCCATTACTATATCATACAAAAAGCCTAACCCATATGTGTAGATGAGATGTTAAAACTTGAGTGAATAAAGCTGAATTATGGATGTGTGCCTCTAACACGCCATTAGAGGACACTATTGCACAAGTAACATAGTGAAAGTTTGACATTCTGGGCAAATAACATGGACTTTAAAACTTTAATTAGATCTTAAAACTCTGCTTGCATCAGTTTTTGTGTATAAACCGTGTTTAAATAGAAACAAACATCTCCCTTACAAAATTAAAAAAATGTATATCATTTTGCATTTTGACTAATAGGGATATATTATAAAATGAAAAATATGAAAGTTGAGGAGTTGTTACTGCAAATCCAGTCCAAATAATGCATAAACATCTCCCTTACATATATTATATATATATATATATATATATATATATATATATATATATCTATATATATATATATATATATATATATATATATATATCAAATAATAATAATAACAACAACAACAACAGGTCAAGGCAAAGAACAATGCCTTGATTCTTGAGTGCATGGACTGGAAAATACCTGATTTAAAATTCACAATAATCTTTGCATTTTAAATCCGTATCGTTATAAAATCTAAAACCCGTATTTTCTATGCAAAACATATTTGCATATTAAAAAACATACATCCTACAAGGTATTCTTCGGTGTTGAGAGTGACCCAATGTGTGTCAGGCCAATGAGAGCAACAGCGGAATCCGTCACGCGTGATCAGATGAGAGGAGGAGACACGCGCTTCTGTGACTGATCGCGTTTATTTTGGATTAATAACTGCTGGAATAAGAGCGTTTTACTGTCATGTGGTCTGTACTGAGTTTCGCTACATCCATGCATAAGGCTTCACCCGACCGCCTTCGGGGTGGTTGGTTGTGTGTTTGTTTGATGGTGGGTTTTTTTTTTTTTTTTTTGCTTTTTTTATGCGGTATTCTTGCGGAAAAGTTGTTTTTTGTTATGTGTGTGTTTTATTATGTTCGTCTTATTAATTTGTACAAAAGCGACGTTGCACCATATATAAAGTACTTGTGTTTTTACTGTAAATATAATACTTTTCAGAGTGTTATTAATGTAAGAAACTTCCGCATTTGCTGTGTGTTTCTACAACATGGAAATATTCCTTTCAAAGTTTCCGCTTGCGAAGTGATCGGTGTAGGAAACAAAATGATGGCAGTGACATACTTCTTGCGTTATTTGCGAACCTTTCTGCTTTTTTTTAAAGATTGTTACTGTTGTTTGAAGGGCTTAGCACATTTGTGCTTCCTGCTTTGGTGACTTCCTTTGCATAAAGTGAACGTTAACTCGTTTTAGATGGTGTGTTAGATAATGTAACCCCGTAACAACTAGAATACATCTAGAAATGTCTCTATAAAATATCTGGAAATGTCTCAGTAAATAAAAAGTAATATTTGGTGTGCGCATTTCTCCAGAAGTATATTTTTCACATGTTCACCTGCTGTTTTAATAGCTAGTGTTGATGGAGCAATTATGGGTTTTTGTTTGTTTGTTTGTTTGTTTTTTGTTGTTGTTGTTGTTTTTGAGTTAGATTCTTCAGGTCTAATCATTGAATTGTAATAATTATAGGTATTATTATTATTATTATTATTATTATTATTATTATTATTATTATTATTTATTCACTCATTCATTGCCAAATACTCAGGATGGGGGCGGGGTTAATAGTTAGAATATAAATCATTCATTGTCAAAATATTGTGATGGTGATCTATGGTGGTTTTTAATATATGTGCATGAAAAAAAAACAGCAGTCCTTTGTGTAAAATAAAAAAAAAAAAAAAAAAACTTTTTCTTTTACAAATTTAGCATTGGTTATGGAACACCAAGCCAGTGATGATGAACCACCAGTAGTTCGCAGAGAGGAAAACAAGAGGAGAAGAAGAAAGATGAAAGCGTTTACTTCTACCTCAGCTGTATCGACGGATAATATAGCTGTAGATTTTGTACTTCCCACCACCAACAAAAACAGCAGGAACCCAGACACATTGCATATAGACGTGACTGGCAATTGGACGGTAGAGCAGGTGAAGGTTCAGATTTGGCACAGAGCGGTAACCACTAAATTGTGCCCTGAATTTTACCAAAAATACTCTCCGGACCACTGCATGCTGCTCTACCAGAAGAAAGGCAACTGGTATGAGATCTACGACAAGCAGCAGGTATTCCAAACCCTTGACTGTATCAGATATTGGAAAGCATTGAGAAAAGAGGTCGGCAAGATTCACCTGGTTGTTAGAACGCAGCCTAATGAGGATTCGCTTCAATATCAACGGTTTCTGAACCACCTAATCGGATATGATGTTACAGATGTCAGCAACGTCCACGACGACGAACTGGAGTTCACGCGAAGAAAGCTACTAACCCCTCGGAAAATTGAGCTGTCTGATCGAGATCCCAAACTCTACTCGATGGATCCATGGATAACCCCAAAGCCTCTCCCTGAATATCTGCTGAGCAAAATAAGCAACAATCACATCCTGGTAGTGATACACAAGGACACAACAAGCCAGACTATTAAGGTGTCTATAGATGACACACCTGTCCAGGTTCTTCAGAGCTTCTTTGCCAAGATAAAAAAAAAGCGAGCGATTTTAGGCATATCGGAAGACGTCAGCGAATCCGATTTTGTCTTGAGGGTTTGTGGAAGAGAGGAATACCTATATGGCAACTACGCCATCAAAGATTTCCACTGGATCAGACAGTGTCTTAAAAATGGTGAAGAGATCCATCTGGTTTTAGAGCATCCTCCAGACCCAGAACTAGACGTGGTCCAAAAAGAGGACTGGTCTCAGGTCGATGACTGCACCGGTGTCGCTGGTACTCACGAACAACTGACCATCACTGAGAAAGACCACGAGAAGGTTTTTACCATCTCCCTTTGGGACTGCAATCGTAAATTCAGGGTGAAGATCTTGGGGATTGACATACCAGTGTTGCCTCGTAATTCCGAGTTGATTGTGTTTGTAGAAGCCAGTATTTTCCACGGACAACAGCTGCTGGCCCAAGAAAGGACAACCTCCAAACCCTTCACCGAGGAGGTGCTCTGGAACACCTGGTTGGAGTTCAACATAAAGATCAAGGATTTGCCCAAAGGTGCCCGACTTAGTCTGCAGGTGTCGTGTGGAAAAGCACAGACTCAAACATCCAAGGAAAACGAATGCAAAAACAAGAGCCGCTTGCTGTACTATGTCAACCTGTTACTGGTGGACCACCGCTCCCTGCTCAGACAAGGAGAGTTCATCTTGCACATGTGGAAGATGCCTGAGAAGAGTGAAGACAACAGCAGCGTTAACGCAGACAAACTCACGTCCGCAACCAACCCAGACAAGAACAGCTCCATGGCTGTTGCCATTCTCTTGGACAAGTACTGCTACCCTGTGGCTCTTCCCAAGAGCAAGGATTCTCCGGACTCGGAAATGGAAGGGGAGCGAGGGCAAAGAGAGATGCCCAACCATCTGCGCAAACAGTTTGAGCAGATAATTGCTACCGACCCTTTGCATCCGCTAAGCTCCGAAGATAAAGAATTGCTTTGGCACTTCCGGCAGGAGTGCATGAAGGATCCCAAAGCCTATCCAAAGTTTCTTTCCTCGGTTAAGTGGGGCAAACAAGAGGCTGTAATGATAACGCACCATCTTCTTGAAAGGTGCACTGTTTGGGACCGAAGCTCGCTAGATGTGGGTTTGGCTATACAGTTACTGGACTGCCACTTCTCTGATGAAAAAGTGCGCACTATGGCCGTCCGGAAGTTGGAGACTCTGGAAGATGACGATGTCCTGCGGTACCTCCTGCAGCTTGTTCAGGTGAGACTCGGGTGTTTACAACACACTGTGGTTGCTTTTGCATAACTGCTCAGACATAACAACTCAACATTAACAAAGAAACTTCAGCTGGCTATTAAAATCAGCATGCAAAGTAAAGATTTACATGTAATCGGACATTCCTGTGCAACTCAAAGGCTGATGATACACGGGGCATTTTTTTGGGCAATGTTGCCGGGCAACTTTGGGCAACCAGGTGAGACACAGGGCCCAAATGACAGTTAGTAATTTGTTACCCATTCTTGATGGAAAATTGCCCAAGAAATATTACTTAAAAAAAGTTGCCCTGTGTTGCATCAGCCAAAGAATCCTAATCTTTGTTGCTGCTTATTTGTTTTGTAGGCTGTAAAATTTGAACCGTACCATGACAGCGCACTCGCCAGGTTTCTTCTCAAACGTGCGCTTAGAGTAAGTCAGAACCTCATCCCTCATCTACAGTCAGTTTGTATGTTTTTAAAAAGTTTCTGGGTTTAACTCCTGTGACTCCTTCACAGAGCCAGCGGATCGGCCATTTCTTGTTCTGGTTCCTGCGTAGCGAAATCGCTCAATCCATGCACTATCAGCAGAGGTATGCCGTAATACTTGAAGCTTACCTCCGTGGCTGTGGTGAAGCCATGCTGCAGGACTTCAGGAAGCAGGTGGAGATGACAGAGGCCTTGCAAAAAGTCACTCGTGAGATTAAGCTAATGTCTGCTGAAAAGTATGACGTGTCACAACAAGGTGATAACTACAGGCAGTGTTTGTCCCTAGCATATTGCAATAGGAAAATGCAGTACATATCTAATGTTGTGGGAACAATGTAGTTGTTTTACAGCTGCGTCAGAAACTGGAAGGTCTGCAGACGTCAGGGTTGCCAGACAGCTTTAAAGTGCCTTATGACCCAGGCCTACGGGCAGGGGCGCTTGTGGTACGTAAAACAATACGGCACACCAAAAAATTACGTCTTGTTTTCTGAAAAAATAAAATAATAAAAATTGTAATTTTTAACTTAAAACAAGCAAAAATATCTGCCAATGGGGTAAGAAAAATAATCTTAATTCAAAGGCAAAACAAGATTATTTTCTTGCCGCGTTGGCAGATATTTTTGCTTGTTTACGACAAAAACAAACTAAATTGTGATTCTTTTTTCAGAAAACACAACATAATATCTTAAGTAATTTTACTTGCAAAATCAATCTTGATTCAATAATTTTTTGATATTTATACTTGAATATAAGACAAAAATACTAAGTAAGAAAAATATTTTTTTGCAGTTGGATCTCTTCCATTTTAGTTGCTACTAAGTTACACTAATTAATACACTAATTTCACTAAATTCTATGTGTACTAATTGGCCCCATTAGCTTCCACTGTGTCTTACTGGGATGAGTGGAAATTAATAATTTTGGTAATAAACACTAATTTTGGCAATTGAGCCTAACCATGAATATTCCTTTAATATCCTCTAAAAGAATCCTCTAAAAGACACTTTTTTTTTATCAATAGTCCTGGATGATGCATCCGTTAATTATTGCACCTTATTATGAATTGTAGATTGAACAATGCAAAGTGATGGCATCCAAGAAGAAACCCTTGTGGCTGCAGTTCAAACGAGCCGACCCCACAACATTGTCGAGTGACACGATTGGGATCATCTTTAAAGACGGGGATGACCTTCGTCAGGACATGCTGATATTACAGGTAGACATAATTTAAATGCATGCTAGCAGTCATGACCAACATTATCAGCGCTATCTCTCAAACAGACCATTGTTCCTCTCAGATTTTACTGATAATGGAGTCTATCTGGGAACTGGAGTCTTTGGATCTTTCCTTGTTACCATATGGATGTATTTCCACTGGAAATAAAATTGGTAATGGTGGTTGATGTGTTTCTTAAAGTTATTAAGCAATGAAAAAGAAAATGCATAGCACACTGCTCTGAGTCAAATAACATGGTGAATTCCTCATGTTCCTCTGCTAGGAATGATTGAAATAGTGAAGGATGCCACTACTATTGCTAACATTCAACAAAGTACTGTCGGGAACACCGGAGCTTTTAAAGATGAAATCCTCAGTCAGTGGCTTCGTGAAAAGTGTGTGAATGAGGACAAGGTATGTTATTTCCATTTATACTGTTGTATGTTCTAAAGAGGAAGGAAACCTCTAACTTCCTGGTGCATTAGAGTCTTTGTTTGAGGGAGTTTGCCTTTGAGGAGACCAAACACAGCACATACACACTTCCAGTGTGCTATTTTTAAACACTTGTGTACCATCGTGGGAGGGTTTGGTCAAGTTCAGCTTCTGATAAGGGGGTTAGGTCATACGTCAGATGTTTGCAAGTCTGTGTTTGCTTGATGCAAATGTGAAAAAGGTCAGGCACTGGTGATATGTTTGTGCATTTTTCCATCCCACACCACCTCTTCAGCACCAGCAGGCTGTTGAACGCTTTGTGTTCTCCTGTGGAGGGTATTGCGTGGCAACTTATGTCCTGGGCATTGGTGATCGTCACAATGACAACATAATGATTACAGAGACAGGTAATTATTGTTATTACTGGAACCTCTCTGCTATGAAATGGCTGTTAAAGGAATATTTCAGGTTCTGTTCAAGTTAAGCTCAGTCGACAGCATTTGGGGCATAATTTTAGTTAGCAAAAAAAAATTAAGACCATGTATATGTATACACCGTGTGGTACTTACAGTTGAACTGAATTAGTTTTGTTATTGTTAAATAAAACTATTATCTGTAATTAAAATAAAGCTGAAATAAAATAATAATATAATAATAAAACAATATTTGTATTATATGAAAGACTTAAGCTTAAAATACTGAACCCTAAATAATAAAATAATATTAATAATTAGGTTTCAGTATTTTAAGCTTAAGTCTTCCATATAATATATATATATATATATATATATATATATATATATATATATATATATATATATATATATATATATATATATATATATATATAGCCGCAAGACATGTTAATATGGTTCTGGTGGGGGAAAAAAAATTATTCACTAACTTAAAATTTTATAAATAAACTAACTTTTTCTTATAACCAGTTTTATACCTTTTAACGCTATAAACCCTAAAATCCCCAAACCACTGTAAAACTGCTGATTTAAAAAGCTTTACAGCTCAAATAATACACAAGTTTTAACAGACGAATTGTCTAAGTGCTTTTACGTCATTTATAAACTCAATTTTACAACCTGCAAAAATGTGCCCTTTGCTTGCATTGTGCACCCTTATCCACTTTATAAAATTGTATGAATTTTTTAATGCAAGTGCTGTGTTTGAGCTCAACTTGTATTAAAACCTGAATGTTTCATTAGTTAACTAGTCCAAGGAACAATAACAAAATGCATGCGTTTTCAACTAGGCAACCTATTCCACATTGATTTCGGTCACATACTTGGAAACTACAAGAGTTTCATGGGGATCAGCAAGGAGCGAGTTCCTTTTGTGCTGACTCCTGATTTCCTCTATGTGATGAGCACGACGGGCAAAAAAAGCAGCCCTCATTTCCTTCAGTTTCAGGTACATTCTTACAATTTTACCTGTTAGCAACAGACTCCTGTGCTGTGACTAAACGTAATCTCCCTCATAATCGCAGAACGTTTGCCTGAAGGCCTACCTGGCTCTGAGACACCACACTAACCTGCTGATCATCCTGTTCTCCATGATGCTGATGACCGGCATGCCTCAGCTGACCAGCAAAGAGGACATCGAGTACATACGGGAAGCGCTAACGGTCGGATGCTCGGAGGACGAGGCCAAACAACACTTTTTGGAACAAATCGAGATCTGCCGGGACAAGGGTTGGACGGTGCAGTTCAACTGGTTCCTACACTTGGTTCTAGGCATTAAACAGGGTGTGGAGAAACGTTCAGCTTGAAGTCAAACATTACATTTCCTCAATGAAGTACATTAGTGTTTTCATTTAAAAAAAAAAAAAAAGTTTTGCATAGATTATTTGCATACGTTTCGAGATGGAGCATACAGTAATTTTATTTCTGTCTCTGATATGACTTAGCCAGGGATCTCTAACCCTGCTGCTGGAGAGCTACCATCCTGCAGACTTCAGACTTAACCCTGTTCCAACTCACCTGTCTGTAATTATCAAGTAGCCCTGAACACCTTGATTAGCTGGTTCAGGTGTGTTTGATTGGGGCTGGAGCGGAAATCTGCAGGACAGTAGCTCTCCAGGAGAAGGGTTGGAGACCCCTGACTTAGACCTATTAGCATGGATGCTGCATCATGCAAAAGTTTTTATTTACAGATGTAATGGGTGAAATGCCCTGTTCACATTTATTTGTAACCCTTTATTATTTTATTCTGTAATTGCAAGTGTCTAATAATGAGAATAAGGTGAGTTTCTAAGATAAAAGGAATAGTTTGATCTGGTAATGCGATGTAAACATGGGGACCACCGGGTTGTACAATGAAACCCCCTTTTCTAGCTTTTTTTAAAGAAATATTAAAATAAAGAATGGAAACGATATTGGTTACAATAATTATTAACTGTAATCTTTACTTTTATATTTAATCAGGTAGTGCAATTATTTTATATATAGATTACCAAATGTCTCAAGTCAACATGAAATCAAAAATATATATTTAATTACTTTATATTAAATTGCTTTGTAAATAAACTTTCAATGTGTCTGTATCAGTTATTCATCTCAATTTGCAGTTCTTTTAACTTTAATTTTCTGCATGCATTTAATGTATTCTTTCTGCTGTGGAACACAAAAGAAGATATTATTTTTATTTTATTTTATTATTTATTTTTGTCCATTAAGATAAAAGTCAATGGGGTCCAAAGCTTTTTCTATCCTATTGACTATCATTATCAAAAATAAAGAAAGCCACACAGGTTTGCAATTACACAAAGTCAAGTAAAAATGGCATTATGGTCATTTTTGGGATAAACTATACCTTACTTAGTCGTGTTTCAGAGATTTTGCCGATTACTTGGTTACTTCTACATCACTGAACATGTAAGTGAGAAAAACAGTTAGCAAGTCTTTGTTCAATGTAGTAATTCCAGTTTTTCTCCTTCATGAGGACATTAGCTTAAAGCCATTCATTACTAATGGGAATATCCTTTCCACTTCCCACAATGTATTTTCCCACCAGAACTGCCATTCTGCTATAAATAAAACAGACTTTCTCTCATCTATTGCTACTTATTCAAGTCCCTACCTCATGGCCCTAACTGAGACTTGGATCGAACCAGAGGACAATGCCACTCCTGCA
This sequence comes from Cyprinus carpio, assembly GCF_018340385.1. Lineage (NCBI taxonomy): Eukaryota > Metazoa > Chordata > Actinopteri > Cypriniformes > Cyprinidae > Cyprinus > Cyprinus carpio. Next base: position 3,635,085 of record NC_056600.1, on the reverse strand, counting down.
GCCCTCTCCACTAATTTCACTTTTACCCACACCCCACGCCCGACTGGGAAGGGTGGAGGGACGGGTCTACATATTTCCAAAGAATGGAAATTTGATAGTCTACCATCTCTTACCGGCAACAGTTCATTTGAATCACACACAATTACTATTACCCACCTTGTTACAATTCATTGTTCATCCAGTTATTTATCGTCCACCAGGTCAACTGGGTAACTTCTTAGATGAGCTGGATGTGTTACTCTCAAACTTCCCTGAGGAAGGTACTCCTCTGGTACTACTCGGTGACTTCAACATCCACCTAGATAAACCACAGGCTGCTGACTTTAACACTCTGCTTGCCTCATTTGACCTCAAGCACATGTCTACTACAGCTACTCACAAATAAGCTAACCAATTGGACCTTATCTACACACGCTACTGCTCAACGGACAACACTTAAGTTACACCGTTGCACACCTCAGACCCCTTCCTCATCACTTCTAACCTCACACTGACTCCGGACACAACGTACTGTACACTCCTCTGCAGGTCACTTTTCGGCGTAACCTACGCTCACTTTCTCCCACTCACCCATCCTCTATGGCTTCATCCTCGCTTCCTCCACCCTCTCAGTTTTCAGCACTGGACACAAACACTGCTACTGACATTCTTTGCTCCACTCTAACATCTTGCTTAGACATCTTTTGCAGCTTTTCATCCAGACCAGCACGCACCACCTCCTCTGGCCCCTTGCTGTCTGATGTTCTCGGGGAACATTGCTGTACACTCAGGGCTGCAGAGAGAAAGTGGCATAAATCAAAAAAACTCTACTGACCTCAGTGTATATGTCACTCCTCACCTTCTCGGCAAGTGTCTCCACTATTAAAACAACATACTACCACAATAAAACCTTTTCTTCTCTTCTGTCTACTTCATCAACTACTGCTGATGACTTTGCAATATTCTTCTTAAAAAGAACAAGAACCATCAGCGACCAATTCTCCACACCACAAACTGACAAAAACTTAATAACCATAAATACTCATTCTCTCTTCTCCTTCTCTCCACTCTGGAAGGCAGACATTTCTAAACTTATCCTTTCCAATCTTCCTATTACCTGTCCACTTGATCCTATCCCCACTCAAATCCTTCAGGCCATTTCTTCTTCAGTTATATCCACACTTACTCACATTATCAACACCTCTCTTCACTCTGGTACATTTCCCACAGCATTCAAGTAGGCTTGGGTGACCCAACTGCTTAAGAAACCCTCTATAAATCCAGCACTTTTAGAAAACTACAGACTGGTATCCCTTCTTCTGTTCAATGCAAAGACACTTGAGCGAGTTGTGTTCAACCAACTCTCTATGTTTCTTGCACAGAACAACCTCATGGACAGCAACCAATCTGGCTTCAAAAGTGGCCACTCAACTGAGACTGCACTGCTCTCGGTAACTGAAGCCCTGAGACTGGCAAGAGCAGCTCCCAAATCCTCAGTGCTCATCCTGCAGGATCTGCCTGCTGCTTTTAACACAGTTGACCACCAGATCCTCCTGTCCACCCTCATGAAGATGGGTATTTCAGGAACAGCACTCCAGTGGTTCAAGTTTTACCTCTCTGGTAGGTCCTTCAGGGTTTCTTGGAGGGGTGAGGTTTCTAAGTCACAACTTCTTGCTACTGGGGTTCCTCAAGGCTCAGTGCTTGGACCACTTCTTTTCTCCATCTACATGTCATCTTTAGGATCTGTCATTCAGAAGCATGGCTTTTCTTGCTATGCTATGCTGATGACACTCAACTCTTCTTCTCATTCCAACCAGATGATCTGACAGTAGCTGTTCACATTGCAGCCTGACAGACATTTCTCATCACTTTCAACTCAACCTTACAAAGACAGAACTGCTTGTGGTCTCAGGCAAACCAGAACTTTATCACATCCTCTTTATACAGCTAGGTTCGTCAACTTTAACTCCTTCCAGGACAGCCAGGAACCTTGGAGTTGTGATGAATGATCAGTTAAGCTTCACAGACCATATTGCTACAACAGCCCAGTCCTGCAGGTTTGCCTTATACAACATTAGACTGGACTATTGTAATGCTCTCTTGGCGGGCCTTCCTGCATGTACTATCAAGCCTCTGCAACTGATCCAGAATGCAACAGCCAGAGTGGTCTTCAATAAGCCGAAGGAAGCTCACGTCACACCTCTCTTCATCAGCTTGCACTGACTGCCAATAGCCGCTCGCATCAAATTCAAGGTACTGATGATCCTTCAAGACAGCCACTGGTGCAGCACCAATATACCTAAACTCGCTAGTTCAGACCTATGCACTCTCCAGAAGCTTGCGTTCTGCAAGTGAACAACGCCTCGTGGTGTCATCCCAAAGAGGCACACAGTTTTCTGAGTGGTTGCTAGGGTGTTTGCTTTGGTATTCAAATTGGTTAATAGGATTTCAGATGGTAGCTAGCATGTTGCTATGGTGTTCCAAGTGGTTGCTAGGGTGTTGCTTAGGTGTTCTAATTGGTTTCTTTAAGGTGGTTTCCCGGGTTTCAAATGGTAGTCAGAATGTTCCTACGGATGTTCTGAGTGGTTGCTAAATTTTTGCCTAGATGTTCAAAGTGGTTTCTAGGGTTTCGGATATTACCTACGTTGTTTCAACAACATTTTGACTGGTTGCTAGGGTGTTGCTTAGGTGTTCAAATTGCTTTTAAGGATTTTAGATGGTAGTCAGGTTGTTGTTGTTACAGCGTTCTTATTGGTTGTTAGGCTGTTGCTCAGGTTTAGAAATTGGTCTCTAGGGTTTCAGATGGCAGCTACAGAGAGGTGTAAGGATCAAGGCGATAGAGCTTAACCTTTATTAATTAATTTTAATGTCAATGTCCTACTTTACAAAAAGCAATAAAGTGCATAAATCTTAGGGACAGTTACAATGACAAAAAGCATATTAACATTGCAAATTTAAAATATACATAAAACATGATGTCACAGAGAAAGGCTAATAAATCACAAAGCATAATTCGGACTTTGCTGAGATTGGTCTGCAAACAAACTTTCGTAAACTAAGACAATATAATGATTTACATAATCACATACTGAATGTTTTTACTAGTCTGATTGAGGTTGACATTATAATACATTAAAATATGTGATATTAATCAACTGACTGCATATAGTATGCAATGAAAAATCTATTTATACACTCCCAAACAAATCCAATCTGTTCCATAAGGTTTCACATTCTAATCAACACATTCTATTCCGCTGAGTTACATGCGTAAGCTGGAAAACTGCCTTGTCTTTTCAGCTACCATCAGGCACGCCTTCATGGCAGCCGTTGGCAAGGTTGTCATCGACTGGTGTCTGGCATTCTGGAATCTCCCCGATCACGGCCTTGCGTATCACTTTTAGCCAGCGCAGTTTCACTTCCTCTGTGTCAGCAGTGAAGCAGTGGACAGATTTGGACTGGCACAGACGAAAGCTGGTGGGAGGATGATCCACAGACCGTTGGACATCCTCAACCTGGTACCCCAGGAGCGGGATGGTACACTGGGCTTTGACATCCTGAGAACAAAATCCCAGAGAAACCAGACTCATTCAAGGCTGAAAATGACAGCATGATTTATTCTCAAGCCATACTAGGTGTATATGATTTATTCTTTCAGACAAATACAGTCTGAGTTATAATAAAAATGTCCTGGCTCTTCCAAGCTTTATAATGGCAGTGAATGGGGGTCGATATTTTGAAGCTCAAAAAAAGTACATCCTTCCATCATAAAAAGTGCTCCACATGGCTCCGGGGGGTTAATAAAGGCCTTGTGCATTTGTGTAAGAAAAATATCTAACTGCTAACTTTTATATGCGTGTACACAAGACAGTGGTGTTCCAGTGGATAATGTTGAACGAAGACTTAGGCCGCGTGTCCACCAATGTGTTTTTCCCAACGACTAGTGTTTTTCTCAATGGGAGCGCCACGTTTTTTTTAAAACACCAGGAGCGTGCCAAGCACGGAGCATCTTTTTTGCTCTGAGCGCTAAGCATTCGGGCGTTTTTTTTCTCAGCGCCGCAGGTTGAAGAATGTTCAACTTTGGGTTTGGGTCTAAGATGATTAGTTTAATTTTTTTGTCTTTCATAGTATGAGAGTGGATGAGGGTGGAGGGGGTGATGGAGTAATACCCTGCTAGTACAACCACTGAACAACAATGGAGAAGTTAATATTGCTCGTCTCCAAGTATTTCTGTCTTTAACAGATTTAATTTCTGGACTATCATAATATTGTTATAAAAATAATGCTTGGAGAAACATTTCATTCGTTATGCATTTGCCGTTACTTCAGCGGATATTCCGTACTATAGCAACCACAGCGTCTCAAGTGAAAAAAGAAAAAAAAAAAAGCTGTGTTTTTAAGCACTCACAGCTGGGCATTTTCAGCAGAGCGCCTGGCGTTTTCAGCTGCCGAAAAGCACTTTGGTGGACACGCGGCCTTAGCATAAGCACTGGTGCGAATGTGCTAGTCTCATGAGAACCAAGCTTGGTTTACAGCAAAGGAAAACCAATCTCCTCTTGGCTTATTTTGAAATCCTCAGACATTAGTCTTTACAAATCCTCATTCTGTACTTATAATTTGTGACCGGTTGCTAGGGTGTTGCTAAGTGGTTACTAAGGTGATCTGAGGTTTGCTAGGGCATTGCATTGTCAAGCTATCATAATGTGAAGCAAGTTACACAAATCTTTATGTTTATTTTGTGACGCTAAGTGTTTTTTTTTGTTATTTATATTATTTTTTTATTAGTATAAATATACTTTTTAGTCATTTTCCATAATTTGGTCTATACATTGATACCCTGTCCACATATTATTACTTTTTAGTCATTTCCATTTGGTCTATATTGCATCATTGAAGGCTAATTAATGTGAGCTCCACTACACTGCGCGTCGTGCTGGGGAATCACACACCAGACCCTCTGACACGGTTTAGTTCGGTCTGTACTGTACTGCAGAAAGCCACAAAGGAAACTGTTTCCTGAGACCTGAGCTGCTTCAATCTGGTAAAGGTCAAGAGGAGAAAACAAAAAAATCAAGCAGAGGTGTAAAGTATTTGAGTAAATGTAATTACAGTACATGAGTATCTTCTTGGATAATCTGTAGTTTTACAAAGATAGCATCAAAGATATTAGCAAGTGTATTACATTACACTTACATTTATTTCATTACATTTTTAAATAAAGCACTGTGCTCTTTACTCCACTACATTAGCAATGAGTGTCGCAATTACACATTACATTTTCACTGTCTGTACTTTTACTCAAATATGGTTTTCAGGTACTCATTACATCTCTAAAATCAAGATTATTTCAAAAATGGTCCATGCAGCCACAAAAAAACACCCAAAACCTCAAGAATTCCTCTTTTCTTCCCGCTGACTGGTTCCTCAGCATCCGCTCGTCCGGTCAGAATGAGGTAGTAGTATTTATTTACTTTGTTTGTTTAATTTGTTGCCGTCGTACCTCAGCGATGCCTTGTAGTCCGAACATTTATAACACACAACCTAAGACACATTTTAAAACATTACAATCATCATCTTTGGAGCACAATGAAATGGTCTGAGTTTTGAGTTTCACAGAAAGTGCTCGTTCAGATTTCCAGATAAACGTATACATGCAAACTTACGTATCCACATGCCCTGCAGTGGTGTCTCCTGCGGGTCAGAGGGTTGAAGGGCTCCTTGCACTTCATGCACATGGTTACCTCATTGTCCCGAATCCAGCGCGGGGCTCTCTTCCCCAGCTCCTCTTTCTGAAAAACACACGAGCACAGATAAGTGAGTGTCTTAATGGAAGATTCCCCCCTCAACCCCCAGCACAGTTGTCTTTATGCATGACCAGTCTGCTCTTTCTACTTACAGAAACCTCATCCGCTACTTCTTTAGAGGCTGATTTTTTGTGTTTTTTTTTTTTGTTGTGAGATTTTTATGTGGTCTCCTTGAACGCCTAGAAAGCAAACAGCCTACATTGAAACTTTCCTATAGAAGCTTATTACCGCCATGGAATAAAAAAAGAAAATCAAATAGTAATTGCAACTTTTTAATCTCACAATTCTGACTTTGTTTTCCTTGCAACTCTTGATTGCAGGATATAAACTCGTAATTGTGAGAAAGACGTTTAGATATTTAATTTTGAGTTTATGTCTCGCAATTCTGAATTATATATACTAGAAACTAAAAAAAAAAAAGAGTTTATATCTTTATAGTTAGTTTTTTTATTTAGTTTATATCTTTATTTAGTTTACATTTTCCTTGCAATTCTAAGAATAAAAGTCTGAACAGACATATAAGTTTAGAATTTAATATAAAAACGTTTTTCTCACAATTGCAAGTTTATATATTGCAATTAAAAAGTTTATTTCTGCCATGTAAAAAAAAACAAACAAAAAACAAAACAAAACAAAAGGTAATTTCAAGGGAAAAGACTGGTTTCCACCACAGAATAAAAAATAAAAAAGGTAATTGGGGCTTTTTATCTTACAATTTTTTACTTGGAATTCTAAGGGGGAAAAGTCAGAATTGTGAGATAGAAAGTCACACATTTCTTTTAATTCTTTAAAGGTAATTGCAAATTTGTAATCTCACAGTTCGGATTTTTTTTCTCAGAATTGCAAGAAAAGAATGGCAAGATAAAAAGCCCCAATTACCTTTTTTATTCTGTGGTGCAAACCAGTCTTTCCTGATTCTTACATTGATATAATTGAGATTTAAAGCAGCTTTGAGCAACTGTACGACACTGATACCTTGATCCAGTCCTCTTTGTCTTGCTCTGAGCTGTGAACCACAGAAAGCTAGAGTCATTATGAGCTCAAACAGACATGCTGTTCTCTATATCTGCATGGATCTGCCCTCACCTGGCCTGCAGCTCCAGCGTTCGCTCTTTACCCGACACCTGGAAAGTGTGAGGATAGTCTTCATTAGAGGTCTCAAGCACCTTCATGCCTTCAACGCCGACCCGCGTGCGCACAGTGAACCGCTGGCCCACCAGACTGAACTTGGGCACGCAGTACAGCAACATGTTGTTAAACTGAAGAGAGAAGGATGGCATGGTTTAAACTCAATCATTTTTTGTCATGCTTTTCAGCTAAACATTAAATCAAGATTCATTTACTTGAGAAGCAAAATGACAAATCTTGTTTTCTGAAAAATCTAAATTAAATGACTTTATGCTTTATTTTGCTGCAAGTCAATGTATTTTGATTGAAGAATGTTTAGATGGAAAACAACCCAAAAATATGGAGCGAGACGCATCTAACCAGGAAAAGGTATCTCTCCATTGACGAGGTGTTTCTGGCGGCGAGCTTTAGGATTTGTCCTTCTTTTTTGATGTGGTTGTTGGGGGTTTTAGATGTGTTCTTCTCATCTCAGAGTATCTTATATATCTATGTGATTCTTCAGGTTCTCCTGAAACACAGAACTTCTGCATATAAAACCAGTGAAGAATTTATAGAGAGCAAAACACTAATGACTTGTATAGGGTCAGATTGTTGGTTGATTGGATGTTATTTCAATGCAATGCAATGCATTTTCAAGTTTAAATACTATACAAAAGATATATAAAGATAAGAACTTTCAAATGGATTCAGCGCTGAGTCTTAAAAATGTATGTAAAAATTGCTTAAATAGACAAAGTGGCAATCGAATCACATTTACGACCACAATTGCATATGAAAATCATAAACGCAGTCAGGAAACAGGCCATCTTGCTCTGACTAAGGTCAAGTGCCTCTCACCATCTTGCGGATGGCCATGTTGGAGTGTGTGGCAGCCATTGAGATGATGTTCAGAGACTCTGGAAAGGAGAAGGAGAAGTGATATCTCCGCTGACTCATCCAGTTATGGAACTGAAAGCAGTTGGGAACTAAACAACACTTTCATTTGATCTCAAACGTTCACGTTCAGTTGCTCACAGAACCGTGCAAAATAAGTTAACTGTGCTTAAAAAATATCCTTGTTAACATATTAGTTACTTGAATTGTGAGAAAAGCGAATACAAATGTGTGTATCTCTCACTCTCGGCCTGGCTGCAGTCGGGGTCGTCCTCTGGGAGTTTCTTCAGGTAGTCTTTGAGCAGCATCTCGTAGCGAGGAACCCGCTGCACCGGCTCCAGCATGTGATGCTGCAGAGTCAGATTCCCACACGCCTCCTGACTCTACACAAAACAATTAACAGCTCATCGTTACCATCTTCTCCAACTATTAAACAGTCATTGGTAACATTCAATCTAGTTTTTGAAGGTCATGCCATTCATGGATTCTCATACAGAAAATTATTTGGGGGGGGGGGGGGGCCTTTTATTAAGCTTAAAAAAATACATTTGAAATATTATGATAATATATAACGATAAACTGAAATATTATAAATCTGTATCTATATCTTTTATATATATATAATATATATATATATATATTATATACTATATATATATATATATATATATATATATATATATATATATATATATGTGTGTGTGTGTGTGTGTGTGAAATATATATGTGTGTGTGTGTGTGTGTGTGAATTTTATTTTATATATTTTCTGCAATTTTACTGGAAAACCAAACCAAATTATTTAAAATTATTTTTCGATATTTTTAGTTAATTAATAGGAAAATCGGATAAAAAATATTTAGGTTAAAAAAAAAGGTATAATAAGAGTTTGGGTAGTGATGACCACTTTTATATTATTTTATTTAATATATTTTCTGCTATTTAACTGGAAAACCAAACCAAATTATTTAAAATTATTTTTTAAATATATTTATAGCTATTTAATTGAAAAATCATACCAAATTATTTTATGTGTTATTTTAGATTAAGATTAATTTCTATATATATTCTATATATATTTTTAGCCATTTAACTAGACAGACAGACCTAATTATTTTATATTATTTTTTATATATTTGCAGCTATTTAAATGAAAAATCACATGAAATTATTTTGATATTCGTTTTTTTTTTCCTGCTATTTAACTGGAAAAACACCAAATTATTTGATATTATTTTGATATATAGTGAACTGGAAAAATCAGAAAACTGATTATTAGATATGTTAGCTATTTAACTGGAAAATCAGACCAAAATGCTTTTAAAGGAGGTAGAATAAGAGTTTAGGAAGTGATGAGTACTTTGCTGTTAAAAGTTTATTTTATTCTGTTATATTCAGGTAAAAGCGCACGCGCGCACACACACACACCTGTATGTCCTGAATGATGGCGTTAAACTGCACCGATCGCTCGGTCCACTGTTTGAGCAGGTCCATGGCGCTGTCGAAGTTCTTCACGTACTCGGCGTACATCCTGAGAAAGGGCGCCAGCTGTGCTAAGATGTCCCCAATGCGGGGCGTGGAGGCCCTGCAGGAGGACACAGACGTGAGCGGGAGAGTGTGAGAGCTGAGAAGCAGCGTGGAGATGAATCGGCGCTCACCACTGGCTCATCCGCGTCTCCAGATCCGGCAGGAGGAACTGGCTGTGGAAGGTGTAGATGGATCCCACATTGGAGAAGATGCCCTTCACCACCTCCACAGGAAACGTCCCCTTCCCAGCCTCCTCTGTGAGTTTAGCGCAGAACACCTGCAGAAACGCAGTACACACTTCACTTGCACACTCTTAAAAATAAAGGTTTTCTAAATGGCTTCTTGTAGCAATGCTATAGAAGAACCATCTTTGGTTCTCCAAAGAGCCTTTCAGCAATAATTTCTTAAAAGAACCATTTTTATTAGTGTGAAGAACATATTATTAATCAAAAAAAAAAAAAAACTTTTTCCATTATAAAGTACAAAGGTTCAATTTTTCATTTCTTTAATTTTTTTTATAAAAAAAAAAAACGGAATTACGTTTAAATGTAATATTTAAATCAACTTAATCATTTTAAAATTAGTAATTAAATAATTTAAAATGTTTTCATGGATGTTAAATGTTCTTCATTGAGCCATTTATGATCAAATTAACCATTTAATAACTTAATTTTAAAATTAATCATTTAATTAATATAATAATTTGTAATCATTTTAAAAAACATTTCAATTATGTTAAATATTGTTCATGGAGCCATACATGATCATTTTAAAATTATGTAAGTATTTAAATCATTTAAAATGAATCATTTAATTAATGTAATATTTTTTTGTTACATTTTTAAATCATAATCATGATTTTTAAATTAATTTAAAATGAATAGCTTAAACAATGAAACATTTACTAATGATTTAATAAATAATTTAAATACTAATTTTACATTTAATAATTTAGGTAATTTAATAATTTAAAAAAAATAATAATTTAAATATATATATAAATTATTCATATTCACATATATATATATATAAATTATTCATATTCACCATATATATATATATATAAATTATTCATATTCACATATATATATATATATAATATATATATATATATATATATATATATAATATATATATATATATATATATATATATATATATAAGTAATAATTTTTTGAAAATTGATAATGTAAGCCATTTAATCATTTTAAAAATAATAATTAAATAATTTTAATAACTTTAAAAACGTTCCATGGATGTTAAAGTTTAAAGTTCTTCATGGAACCATAAATGGTCATTTTTAAATTAATAATTTAACCAATTCAATATTTGTTTTAATAATTATAAAAATAATAATGTGAGTAATTCATTAATAATTTAAATAATGCAATCATTTTAACTAATTTTATGTTAAAGATTCTTAATGGAAGCATCAAAGCCAATAAAGAACCTTTATTTTTAAGAATGTAAAAGTGAGTGAAGAGCGTGGACTGACCTGGTCCAACAAATGCAGCCGGGTCACATACGCTCTCTCCGTCTGCAGAAGCTCATTGGCTATCTTATAGAGCTTGAGCTCTTTGATCTGCTCCTGTTGAAAACAGCCTGTTATTTCCTCTGTTATTAAATCTGAAAGCATGACACGTCTCTGTGGTAATGTAACTTGGGTCATGTCTGCTACTGGAAAGCCACTAACATTCAGAGTAAAACTACACTGAGTGGAAAAAAACAGGGCCACGTGGTCGATAAAAATATCTGATACCAGTCATATAAAGACTGCTTTAGTCTGACATTATGATGTGCAATTTAATGAACATTTTTGCTAGTATTTAACAAGATCTTCACATTTCTCAAAGAAAATGACTTGATGGCATGATTCTAGGGTGATGTAACTGACTGTCAGGATACCGTTTTGTGCTCCCCAAGATACTGTTTTCAGTCAAAAGAGTCCACATCCCAAATCTCTGGGATATTTTGGTCTCTAGATACAGCTTGCATCCCTTTTTCAAGGGACTGCACAGTTCACATTACATTTACGTTCATTCATTTAGCAGACAGTTTTATCTAAAGCCTTTACGAAGAATTATTTAGAATAATTTAACATTTTTAATTATTATAATAATGTATTATATTTCTTTAAAGCAATCATTTAAATCATCTAAAAAGTAATAAATTAAATAATGCATACATTTGTAAGTAAAAATTGTTACAATAAATGTGAATTGTGTTATTTAAATAATAAAAATAATTTATTTTCACCAATTTTATTATCTGATTGTAATCATTTAAATAGGGTATTCATTAAAAAATACATTTTTACAATAGTTAATACAAATACAATTTATATTATTTAAAAACAATAATAAATATACATTTTCACCCATTTTATCACCTCAGATAACACATTTAATAAAATAATTTATGAATTTACATCTCACAGGTAAATGTTTTAATAATTCAAATAATGTATGCATTTTCAGTTATTTTAAAACAATTTAATAACTGATAATTTTAAAAGTAATTATTTAAACGATGTATGAACTTTTTTTACTAAACACATTTTGCAATAATTAAGACGAATGATATTTATATTATCTACATTATACATTTCCACTCATATTGTTATTTACAGTCGAAAATTGCAGATCTAATCGCTTACCAATGTACCATAAGTCGTGCCAATGTTTAATAAATAAATTCAAATCACTAATACAAAGTATAGCTACTAGTTAAAGTGATGCTGGTGACGTCTCACTTGTTTGTCTTCATCTTTCTCCATGTTCTGCGTCTCTTCATTTAGGACGCTGTCCTGAGTCTCATCCTCGTGGTGCTGTAGAGCTCTGTCACTACTACTGCTGCTGCTTTCTGAGCGAGCCGGGAGATGTTCAGCATCCGTCTCTTGCTCTCCAAACTCAGCGTGACCTTTGACCTCTTCTGACCACCAGCCGGACCAGACGTGCCAGCCGGAGTCCTGCGAGGACGACTGAGTGCAGACGAGGCGCTGCGGTGGAGGACCGTCTGATGAAGCTTTGGTGACGCTGGAAGAGAGAGTATTAGGTGCAAACAGCGTGTCTAGAATGGCATTTCAACAGGAAGTGAAAGTCTCAAAGGCGAAAAAGAAATGAGGGGGTGAATTTCCCTTCACTGTCCTATTTATGAAGTGTGAACGTAAGATACTACTTGTTTCTCATCATCTTAAACACCAAAACATTTGGTGTAGGACTAAAAGAAACAATTTTCACTCAGAAATTGCTACATTACTTTGTTTTTTTTTTGTTCTTTATGCATTTTATGTACCGTGTGAGGTTTGTTTTCAGAGTACATTATTTCTGGGTTTTTGACATACTGTATGTGACCCTGGACCACAAAACTAGTCATACGGGACAATTTTTTTAAATTGAGATTGAATAAATAGCTTTCCATTGATGTATAGTTTGTTAGGAGGACAATATTTGGCTGAGATATGACTATTTAAATATCTGGAATCTGAGGGTGCAGCAAAAAAAAAAAAAAAAAAACACTGAGAAAACACTGAGAAAATCGCCTTTAAAGTTGTCCAAATGAAGTTCTTAGCAATGCATATACTTAGGGTAGGAAATTTACAAAATATCTTCATGGAACGTGATCTTTACTTAATATCCTAATGATTTTTGCCATAAAAGAAAAATCAGCAGTGTATTGTTGGCTATTGCTACAAATATCTCTGTGCTACTTATGACTGCTTTTGAGCTCCAGGGTCACATATGTTGCAATTAATTTGAAGTCATTTACATATTTGTTATTGCAATTTAGCTCTTTCCTTAATTTCACAAGTTGTTTTTGTTTTCTTTATTGTTTAGGTTGAGGCTTTAAATAAGCCCTTTTGGGTTTTCTGCCTCTATCTGCACAGTATATGGATTGTACATTTTGTTTTATTTTTATTGTATATATTTTATTCTTGTGCAAACAAACTAAACTAAAAAATAAATATTTTTTTTTAAGTATTGTAATAGTAAAGACTGTAATATTATATTTGGTGTAAAATGCATTTCAATGATCTGTTTTATTTACAACTTAAAATGTAAAAAAAAAAATACACATTTAAAAAAATATTTTTAATTAAGTATTTTATTTATGCATTTATTTATTTAGTCATTGTTTTACTTGAATGAAAAGAAAAAAAAAAACATTAATTAAATTAAACCTAAAAAAGCAACCCATGATGCACCTCATGAAGTTGTTTGCTTGAACATTTTTTTTTTTGAGTGAAAATACCCATGTAAAAAAATGCATTAATTTCAATGTAATAATTTAATTTTTTTTAGTAATTTACCTTTTTTTTTTTTTTTTTTTTTTTTTTTTTTTAAGTTTGGTGTTTTTTCAATGCTAATACACAGAAGTACATGGTTTCTGATGCACACACAAATCAAACCCTCCGCACCTCTTGTCAATGTTTCTGTGGTATTTTGAGATCACTGTCGATCTTCCTCGGGTTATGTTTGTCATCGTCTCCTCCTCATCCATGAGGTTTCCAGCTGAAATCCTCACTGGACACTGAAATTTTGGTTTCGGAAGTACTACAGTGGAAAATAAAGACATGAAAGATGCTTCATAACAGGTATTTTGTGATCATCTGTGACTAGGAAGTATTTTTTCCAAAACAAACAGCAGAGGTCAGTGTAATCAAACCCACATGTGATATTTCTCATTTTAAAATGAATGATTCAATCATTGTAATCATTAAAAGTAATCATTTAAATAATGTATTTTTGATTTTTAATTACACTTTTTGCAATAACCAAACTCAAATATGGGTCAGTGTAATCAAACCCACACTAAATATTTTAAATTAAGTTCAATATTTGTAAAATAAATAATCAATAATTTTAATAAATTTAAAAATATATATTTTTAGTAATACATTTTACAACAATGTAATTCATATTATTTAAAGAATAAAATATTATAATATAAAATAATATGAATTTTCACCCCTTTTATTGTCTTACAAAAGGAAATTGTATATCTGATTGTTTACCATTTACACATGTAGCAAAGTTAAGAAATAATTCATTTAAATAGTTTAAAATATTCAATATAATTTTTATTTATATTATAATATAACATTTAATTATAATTTAAATAATTTACTAATTTTAATAAACATAATTTTATAATCAAGCATTTGAATAACTTAATTGTTTAATAATTAAAAACAATTTTATATAAATAATAAAAAAAATATAATCATTTCTTTCTTTCTCAAATATAAGATCTAAGGACATATGGTGAGAAACCTACATAAAACCTCTTATACATACATTTTAATCAACTTTTTTTTCCCCTAAGTCTTAAAAGCATTTTTCATTTTCATTTCTTAGTCTTAAAAGTTCAAATCTTCCATGTTGTCTCTCAATAAAAATAAAAAAGAAATAAATAGATTATATTCACACAAGACTAAATGTGAGAAAACAGTTCTAAATGTAAAGCATGTCACTTCGCTGTAAGTATTTGCCATTTCACTTATAACTACATGCATGAATACTAGTATTTTTTTTACAGGAGGTTAAGTTTGTGGGTAAAGCCCACAGTGCCGAGCTCATGTTAAACAACCTACATGATCTCAAACATCACTTCCTGTGCTCCTACAGCTGCTTTACAGTCAAACTGCACTACTTCATATTTGAGAAGACCTCTGTATTTCTGCTAGTAAAGGTGTCTCATGCAGTGTAATGAGTAAATGTGAGTGGTTTGAAATCTGTGGTTGGTAACTGGTCTGATGCTGATGTACCTGGTGGAGGAGGCATTGAGACGCTGTAGACCGCTGACCTTCTCAACACTGAGCTCCTGTTATTCAGCAAACTCTCGTTCGTAACGTCACACTGGCCACCGCATCCAACATCTCCTGTCCACACACACACACACACACACTTCACTTCTGCAAAGCCAGGCAAACCAATTCAACTGACCAAGTGATGCGGGATGTTTTCTGGCACATTTTAAGCCAGCACAGACTGTCAGGTTTCATTTTATGCAGGAAAACGTGTGGATTATGTTAAATTATATTAAAACTGTACAAATCACCATTTACTCATTTGAATGAGAATATGAAGTGAAAGCACCATCTGAAGGATGTATTTAGTGAAAATCGCTGCTTCCTCTATTGTGCACTTGATCACACATCCTCTTGAACAGCATTGTGTGATTATAGATTTATAAAGCACACTGCTGCAGTGTTTTTGTGGTGGTATGCTGGTGTATATCTAACTTTAGCTCATTAAATGTGACCCTGGAGCACAACAGCAGTCAGAAGTAGCACAAGTATATTTTTAGCAATAGTCAAAAATACATTGTATGGGTCAAAATTATTTATTTTGTTCTTTTATGCCAGAAATCATTTGGATATTAAATAAAGATCATGTTCCATGAAGATATTTTGTAAATTTCCTACCGTAAATATAATAAAACTTAATTTTTGATTAGTAATATGCACTGCTAAGAACTTCATTTGGACAACTTTAAAGGCGATTTTCTCAATATTTAGATTTTTTTGCACCCTCAGATTCCAGATTTTCACATAGTTGTATCTCAGCCAAATATTGTTCTATCCTAATAAACCACACATCAATGGAAAGCTTATTTATTCAGCTTTCAGATTATGTATAAATCTCAATTTCGAAAGATTTACACTTAAGACTGGTTTTGTGGTCCAGGGTCAAAAATGAGGTGTTGTGTGTATTTTGGGTATGGGGCAGGTTGTCACAACAGCACAATAAACAGCAGAATCCACACACAGTGTGACCTGCTATAAGATCATATTTTGCATTACACTGTAGCTTTTATTTTTATATTTTCAGCTTTCACTTTAATTTTAGTTTAAGTTGTAATTTAATTATCTTCTGTGCTTTGTAATGTTGTATATTTTTATTAGTTTTTAAACATTTGTTGGCCAAATCTTTGATTTATTGTTACAAAAAGTACACAAATATTTCTATTTATTTCATTTTTATTTCAGTATATTCCTGTTTTTTTATTAGAATTTTTTTTAAATAGTTTTAGTTTTAGTTAACAATGCAATAAACAGCAGAATCCAAGATCGTATTTCTATTTACCTTTCATTTTTATATTTTCATTTGCTTATTTCTATTTAGCTTTAAATTATTTTATGTCAGTTTAAGTTGACGTTTTTCCATCCAATAATTGTTTTATTTTTTATTTCAATTACTTTTATTCAATTATTATAATAGTTTAGTCAACAATAACAGCAATGAATCCAGATACTGTGTGACAACATGCCCCGCTATAAGATCAGTGTGCATTAAATGAGCTGTATTGTGTGTGTGTGTGTGTGTGTGTGTGTGTGTGTGTGTGTGTGTGTGTGTGTGTGTGTGTGTGTGTGTGTGTGTGTGTGTGTGTGTTTGTGGGTGTGTGTGGGTGTGGGTGTTTTGGGAGGAAATAATCATAAAAAAGTTAAAAGACTTTTTAATAGCCTAAACTTTGACAACTCCTCATATTTTCTCCTAACTTTAAAAATAAGTTTATTTAATATTTTATCATCGCCATTGTATTCCTTTTTTTCTCTTAATAAATAAAAGACTAATTATGCTGAAATAAAGGCAGCATGTTTGACTGCGGTTGACAGTCTCTCAAGAAATGTGAGTTTGTGGAGGCCTGTGCTTCCTCAGTGTGCTTTCTCAGTTCCTCACGCTCAGAGTCCATGACAAAGACTCACTCACTCAGGGTTTCAACGACAGACCCCCGTAAGGAGAAGTGCTGCATCCACAAGCTCTCAGTGTCATGAGAAACTTAAAAAACGCTTTCAGTCTTAGCAAAAATCACTTAACAGAGATTTCACTTTTTCGGCAATCAAATATTTTAGAGATGAGCAAAACCAGGAAATTAATATCATTTTCATGACTGAGATTTTTAAATTACACACCAAATGTCATATTTTAAAAGAATAAATAAACAAACAAACAAAAATATATAAAAATTCGCTAAATAATAAAAAAAAAAAAACATAACCCTTACCGTATATACATATAAATAAAAAGTTAAATATTCATTATATAAATATAATATAAATAAATATAATATATAAATATTAAATAAATAAATAAATAAGAGTGATATAAAAATTTTGTAAATATAAAATATAACCCTATATAAAAATACGAACTAAATGTTAATTGTATTTTAAATACATAAATTAATATATATATATATATATATATATATATATATAAAATGTGACCCAAACAATATATATATATATAAAAATTTTAATTAAATATTAATTATTTATTATTTTTAAATAAATAACATTACATAAATAAATACAATATAAAAATTCTATGAAAATAAAATGTAGCCCTAACCCTATACATCAAAAATACAAATTAAATTAATTATTTAATTATACTTTAATTATACTTTTAATTAATTAATTATAAATAAATAAATATTTTTTAGTATATATAGGTTTAGGTTTATATTTTATTTTATTTTAAACATATAACATTAATGATGTGTTTAATAAATAAATAAACAAATAAACAAAATAAAAATTAATATATACATTTCGGTTTATGAATTTCATCTGGAAAGAATATACACACATACACACACATACATATATGTGTTTCACAGATGAAATTCATAAACTGCAAAAGTAAACATGACATATGAAAAACAAATAAACAAAAGCACACACACTGACCTGATCTCCGGTCACACACTGCTCTCCTAAATCATATATATGTTGACAGTGCACATGATGCCTCTGATCACTGCATGCCCTTCTCTATCGGTCCACTGCATTTCCCTTTTTTCTGCATGAATGTTTGTGTGTGACATTTATTGTGCAAGAAACTGCTGACATTAAAGGGGTCATATGATATGAGCATCATTTTGTTTATTTTGTGTAATAAAATGTGTTTATGCGGTTTAAGGTTCAAAAAACACATTATTTTCCACATAATGTACATTATTGTTTCTCCTCTATGCCCCGCCTTCTGAAAGCGTAGATTTTTACAAAGCTCATTGTTTTGAAAATTTTACAAAGCTCATTGCTCTGATTGGCCAGCTATCCAGTGCGTTGTGATTGGCCGAATACCTCAAGCGTGTGACGGAAATGTTATGCCTCTTAACATACTGTGATTCCGTCTTCTGGCACGACGAGACAAAATCAATAAAACCCATTACAATCAAGGCATATGTTCCATCCAGTGGGGACATAATTATTATGATTATAATGACTTATACTGTCTTTTTACGCGTTGCCTTGCATCGTGCCACGTTAACATAAAATCATTTCTGCATTTGTGATCGGAGAAACAACAAACAACAAGCACTACTCTACACCAGTGGTTCTCAACTCCAGTCCTCTCGCCCCCCGGCTCTGCACATTTTGTATGTCTCTCTATGTTAACACACCTGATTCAGAAAATCAGATCATTAGAAGTGAGCTCTGTGCATGAACTGTGTTCCCATTGACATGCTCCCTACACAGTGTTCATTGCTCCCTACTCCCTGAGCAGGGGATATCTGTTGAAGTTTACTTCACTTCGGTACATTCATTCACGGATTTGCGCAACGCAACGTCTTTACACACGGACAAGTGTGACATCATATACCTCTGTCAATAAATACAATTTAAATTCACGTCTCACACACTTCAATGCACTTTGAATGGAACCTATAAGTTCGCTTCGAGCTGGAGTCATGGCAGAATATCCTGTGATGTCCACTTCGCAGGGTACTTACGTTCAAATAAAACAAACGTCTGAAGCGATAAGAGAAACATCAAGGTTACACCTTCTTTCTTTGCGTGAACATTTGGGCGGCGTTATGCAAATCTTCCCACATCGTGACGCAGAGATGTGAGGTGTGTTAGAGCAAGCCGTTTCAGGAGGGCTCTTAACTTTTATAAAGGATATCTCTTTGGGTTTGAGACTTTAGTCTTTGCAACTTTACAAATCTTCTTTATGCACCAAGAGCTTGTAACACTCCAAAGAGAAAGGAAAACTTGAAATCACATCATAAGAGTCTGTCAAGCCTCATCCAGTTGGTTTAAGTTCACTAACTTGTTTTATTTTGGAAAATAAACACTGTAATCCCCACACACCTGTTTTTACTCCTCATTACAGTAGATCAAATATCATTAGTGAAGATTAGAGCGAATGAGTTAGTTCCTCATACTGATATGACATTTAAGATACTACTGTATGTGAACTACCCTTTTAATTATCTTTTGAAACCACGTGTTGTTTTATGAGATAATGTGTCAAATATTAAAGGAAGTCTCAGGACTACATGAGATGTTGTTTTGATTGAGGATAAGTCCAGTATACAGGGGGAAGTCGTGGCCTAGTGGTTAGAGAGTTTGACTCCTAACCCTAAGGTTGTGGGTTTGAGTCTCGGGCTGGCAATACCACGACTGAGGTGTCCTTGAGCAAGGCACCAAACCCCCAACTGATCCCTGGGTGCCGCAGCATAAATGGCTGCCCACTGCTCCGGGTGTGTGTTCACGGTGTGTGTGTGTTCACTGCTGTGTGTGTGCACTTTGGATGGGTTAAATGCAGAGCATGAATTCTGAGTATGGGTCATCATACTTGGCTGTTTATTGAGATGCACCTGTATGTATAAGTATTTATACTGTCCTCTGCTGGCAGAAAGTTGTACTGATATTAAGACAAAAGTGATTGCAGAAACTAAATAAACTAGTAACATAAGCCTAAATTTAGCAGACGCTTCTAGCCAAAGCGACTTACAAATTTTTACTTTTATTAATATTATTTTTTTTTATATGTATATACAGTTTTTTTCTTCAGTTTTAAATATTTTACAAGTTAAACTAAATAAAAATAAACGTTTCCTTGTCAGCTTACTGAAATTAAATAAGTTTATTTATATTATATGTTATATTTAAATATGTACTGTAGGCCTACTTCAGGTAACAAAAACGGGTTTTGTTTATTTAAAATTTTTAGTTGACTATAATATCCCTGCATTGCAAACATAAAGTATAAACATTTGTATTTATGTTAAAAATAATACAACATTTTCCTCATTTATATAACGCAATAGATATTTAAAAAAAAATAGCTAAATGCGTTAATAAAAATGGCAGATAAACAGATTCGCTGATACAAATATTAAAGACAAAACAAAAACAGGAAACTGACATTTAATCACGATGATTTCTGAGTCGTCTTCGTTGACAGTACAAACACTCATGATGTCTACATACTGAAGGAAATGGCAAACCACAACAAGCTGAAGCATGTGATGCTGTGAAAGACGGTGAAGATGTCTCACCGGGAACCGATCCCCGCCTGACCCTCTTCTCTCCATTCGGTGCAGATCTTCTCCTGAACTCCTCCAGATCATACGCGCTCCTGCGCACCTTCTCAAACATCTCAGATGCGATTAAACAATCACTTTAAATCCTCGCTAAAGTTGTGAAGTTCTCGTGGTGTGGTGTGTTTGCTGCACACTTCAACCGACCTTCACCCGTCGAATCTTTGGTATGAATGAATGAAGAGGCTCAAGACTGCGAGTATGCGCACTAAAGTATGAGTAACATGACAATATAGCTTAGTTAAATTACTTTTCACTATACTTACCACAATTAACTAAAATTATTTCATAGAAAATAACTTACCTGGACACGAACGTCACATTTAATGTGAAAATGCCATGACTTTTAGTTTCTAGTTTAATATATATATATATATATATATATATATATATATATATATATATATATATATATATATATATATATATATATATTTTTTTTTTTTTTTTTTTTAATCAAAGTGGAATTCACTTTACTAAATAATGTTAACTTCACTGACTGCTTCACTTCCACTTTAATATTCACCTGATGTTATGTCCCTCTGGATAGGTTTTTATTTAAGCATCAGATTAATGAATGAGTGCACAATATGATTCCCCTCTAAAATTAAGAGGAGATCTTACAACATATATTTGGCCTTTTTTGCTATTTATTTAGGCTACATGAACACGATTTGTAATACCGCAACTACAAAAGACTTTTGTAGAGTTTTATTAAATCAATTTCTTGTTATATTCATTAAACAGGAAAATGTTACACCATATAATATCTAGTAATAGATAATTGCAGTAAAGCTGTATTGCTGTTTGCCAGGAAGACACTAATCAGCTACTTATTCATTGTAAATATATGTTGTTGTTTTTTTTATTATTATTTAATTAGTTAAATACATGAGACTAAGCCTACTGAGTCATACATGAGTGGTCAAAAATGCATATCAATTATTTTAAATAAAATAAAAAACAATATACCACATGGTTAATACTTTAGATGGCTTCATAGTTGATAAAGTTGGAAGTTTGAGTGTCTGAATGTGCACCATGGGATTGTCCAGACCTTTGGACAATCGGTCAGGAGATCCAGTGTGAGTGAAACAGCAGGTTAAGACATTTTAGTGATCCATCTTCAGCATTATAGTCTTGGTTAACAGTCTTACTGAAAACTGACAGTGCTGGAATGCTCTAGATTTGTGCGTGTGTGTGTGTGTGTGTGTGTTTGTGCTTGCAGCTCAAATGGCTGCTGGGTTGCAGAAGTCCATGGTTATACACACTTCAATAGTAGTGCAAATAGAGACGATTATACAGTGATGATATCTCATGAACAAAATCACGCATGCAACATTCCCATCAGATGGACTGTGATGATCTGAAACAATATACAGAGAGGTAGTTTATGGAATTGAATGAATATGTTTTCGAAGAGTAAGGCTTAAAATAGGATACATAAGCTTACTGCATCTTCCAAAGTCCAGTCTTTAGGTAAATGTTGTTCCCTCAGTTTCAGGGGATTTTAAAGGCTTTGGTAAGTTTAACAAATGAATGTTCTAGTTTAAATACAAGTTAAACTCTTTCAGCAATATATTACATGCTGTTGATTATTACAGAAAAGAACTTCAAGTCATACTTCAGTTAGTAAAAACAACCAAAAATTGCATTTATAGTAATGCACTTAAAGATATGAAATAAGGTGATATAATATTCTACATAATATTATATCAGGTGATATAAAATAAAATGGTAATATTAAATAATAAAATAAAAAAAACTAAAAATGTTTACTTGGGAAAAAAAATCATGTTTATTAACTAATAAACCAAAGTCAACAAAGTAAAAAACAAATAAAATAATAATAAATATACATTTAAAGCTAAATAGAAATATGCAAAATAATAAATATGATTTTTAAATAAGTTTTATTTAAAAATAATATTTTTTAAATATTTATATTTAGCTTTAAAATAGAGATAATTTAAAATTGCAAAATTACATATTCTAAACCAAATTTTTATTAATTAAATATTAATGTGAAATATTTTAATATCATATTTTAATGTAAATTTTATAGAACAGCGTTTACTTTTAAATGTTTATCAAGATCAGTGTGTGTGTGAGTGTGTATTATATGCATATGTATATATACATAATATACACTCACACACACATATATACACACACATGCATACGTACATACTGTATATAGTCAAAATTATTCTCTATACTAAGTAAGTGGCAGCATGATGTTGTTTATAGATCTTAACTTGTTTTTAACCTTGAACATTCATATTTGGTCTGTAAGGGTTTAATTTAACTTTGTAACTTACCGTTAACTACTCTACCTTTCCAGTGATTATTCCATTATAATAGTACTAGTATCAGTATTCATAAGGTTTAATATTTTTTTCCCTCATAATTTCCCTTTATATTCACGAGTCCACACTCTGTAACTTCCCTCAGTGATTGTACATCACCACATTCAGCTGACAAAACTGTGAAACATGAACACTTTCAAGTTAGCGTGTAAAAAAGTGTCATATAGGCAAAAAGCTGCTGGACAAGGATGCAAATGTACAAGAGATCACATGACCATGATGTCAGAGCCTCATGTGATCAGCATTCAGGGCCTGTGTTTTACTTCGGATTGTGTCTCTCTGCCATCGTCGCGGGTGTGAGGCACTCCTGTGGTGTTTCATTTCCAAGATCTACGCTAGGGGAGGCAGGAATCGAGGAGAAAAGCTTCAGGGTCCAGAGACCTGGGCAGTTAAGAGGGGAAAGTAATCAGAGGACATCCAAGACTGCATATATTTAGCCAAAAATACATTAAAAACAGTAAAATCGTGAAATATTTTTACAATTTCAAAAAACTGTTTTCTACTTGAATATATTTTACAATGCAATTCATTTCTGTGATGCAAAGCTGAATTTTCAGCATCATTACTCCAGTCTTCAGTGTCACATGATCCTTCAGAAATCATTCTGATATGCTGATTTGCTGCTCAAGTTTTTTGTTGTGTTTTTTCTCTCAATCTTTTGATCAAAAAGCAACTTCATACTTGGTTACCTGTGGGTTAACAGGGTCCGGTGTGTTTAGTTCTTGGCTGGCAGGAGGAAGCTGACGACTTTCTAGAAGAGACTAACAGATTAGTTCTCACACTGCTAGGAGGCAGAATAGAGCAGCACAGACAGTAAACATAGGCAGTGTCCCAATCTGTGCATACTTTAGCAGTATGGCAGAACTGGGGCATATAATTTGGCCTGGATGCACAAATACTGTTGTTTGCATTTATATGTAAGCATTATCATCTAAATGTATTAATGTCATTCTAAGTACATATAAAAACATGCATGCTTGGATGCACACTTTAAAAACCTACAAACTAATATAACATAAAGACACCTTTGAAATACTGTGTTTAATGTACTATGATGTAGTTCTGTTTATAATTAAAAATAATATTCACTACTGTTCAGACATTTTTTTTAAATGTTATGAAAATAAGTCTGCTGTCTAAGGTTGCATTTATTTGATTAAAAATACAGTAGAAACAGTAATATTGTGAAATATTATTATAGTTTAATAATATATTTTAAAATGTAATTTATTCCCGTGGTCAAAGCTGAATTTTCAGCGTCATTTCCTCCAGTCTTCAGTGTCACATGATCCTTCAGAAATCATTCTAATATGCTGATTGGTGCTCAAGAAACATTTATTAATATTAATGTTGAAAACCATAGTATTTTTTTGGGGATACCAACATGTTTCTTATTTACAGGATTCTTCGCTGAATAGAAAATTCAAAACTAACAGCATTTATTTGAAACCGGAATGTTTTAATTCTAATATTATAATTCAAGTGATTGGGACACAGCGTTTACTTACCTCACTATTGGGACATTATAGCTTTAGCATCAATGTCAGACCGCTTTCTGAGATTTATTGCTGGTTTATTGCTGATCCAAAATGGTCTACTAGCCCAGACAGGTCCCAGTGAGCTGGTGTTCTTCCTTGTCAACCATTTAAACGAGTTTGAAACAGCTAGAAACTAGCTACCTTGTTAATATTTAATGTTGCTTGATGCTTTGACAACTGATAAAAACAGTGAGGACGCAGACTCAATCAATGCATTCATACCTGTTATTTACAGTATATATGAAGAATATACAACATTACAGTCCAGTTCACAACAGACATATACAGTGTTTTGCTGTAGGCCGTGTACTGTATACACATGCATATGACAGCAGACAGGGACATGAATAACAGTCTGCCCTCAAAAAGTGTTTTGCATTTGCGCAAAGTGTCTGTTTACAGTAATGCACAGAGTAGAAAACACATTCACCTACGACTCCAGCTAGTGCAGACATTGCAGCGGGACATGAATGAGAGAAAATCAAAGAGAAAGTGATGCATGAAGCAAGAAGCATTTGACAGGTTCCCTAAAATTGGACGTCGGACTGAATGAGACGACGACACACTGGGATTCAGGTTTTGGAGCAGTGATGTCATGATCATGTGATCATGTGCAAACGTGTTTGTTTGTGTGCATCAGGCCTCAGGTGCGTGGGTGCGACAGAGAGGAGGTCTCACATGGTTTCTGTCCTGATTTGAAGACAACACCCCTAAAACTGCTTTGCCTGATCACAGATAATTACACAAAGCCCTCTGTATGAACCAAAACAAACGATCAGTTTCACCCGTTTATCAGTCCCAGATCTGACTTCAGTGCAGGAAACCAGCATAAAACAGCAAGAATAGAGAAAAGATCCTACTTTTTAAAGATCGCCACCTAATTATAATTGTAATATTAGATCTACAAGTCACAAACAGAGCGCTAAACTAAAATTTACAATTCAGTTTCATGCAAAACTGAGGCCTGTGTGAGCAATTATGAATTAAACACTGAATTGGGATCAGAATTGAGCCTTTCTACAATAGCGGTGACGTTTCCATGAATTTCTTTTTTTTTTTAACTCATGATTTACTGAAACTCAAAAAACAAATCAAATAGTAAAATAGCTAACTGTTTAAATATGTAATAAATTGGTAATTGTATTATATATAGTTAGAATGTATTTAATATATTTTAACGATATATATATATATATATATATATATATATATATATAAAATTCTAGTTAAAAATTTACAAAATGTATATTATAAATATTATTTTTTTATTTATTATATATAATGATTTATATTTTATACTAGAATTAAATGTTATTAAAAAATATTTTATATATTGGAAAAATCACAGCAATTGCAGAAAGACCCATTTATTTAAAAATAAATATTCAAAAAATGTATTCAGCAAAAACCAGCTGTTAAAAAATGGCATGCAGGGAAATCATGGCAGGCTTGGGTTGAGGGTTTGATACCTGTCAAATGCTTCAAGCACTGTGTGATGTGGTGTAGGTTGGTGTGGGTCTGATATGGCTCAAGAAGGCCAGTGTGTGGCCCATCAGTGTCACACAAGACGTTTAATGGGAGGACACAGGCAATTTTTGGACAGAAAAGACATTTAACAGATGTTTGGGCTCATGCACGTCCATTTCTAAGTGACGCTTTCTGCGCCATTTGGCAGCTTGTTATGTGGCTGTGAGTTTTGGCGTATGGTGTCTTGCCAAAATGTGGGGAAAAACAACAACAAAAACATCAATGCAACTGATAAAAGGGCAAAAAACGGAAGAAAACTGACTAGACAGGACATAAGCACTGCATCTGTTATATTGTAAATCACTGCTGCAGATCATATGTGCTGTAAAAAAAAAAAAAAAAAAAAAAAAGTTGCAATGTCATTGGCCACCTTTAGACAGCTGACAATGAATGATATTCCCTGAGAATTTAGTCATCTAGACAATTGCATCACTTCATCATTAACATACATTTAATGCAGTGTCACTGTTCCTGTAAGCACTTACAACATTAATGAGTTCACATCTGACCCAATCTGATCTTAACTGCAAATTAAGACGATGTTTTAATGACTTCTATAAACATGACTCAACAATCTTTGCACACTCACCATTACATGGGATGGGCCACATTTTCGCTGTTTATCCACTGGATGGCACTGTGACTATGGCTATGTTTGGAATAGCATACTGCAGTATGCATGCAGTACACAGTATGGAACACAAAAAAGTTGACGTTCTCCTGCATTTTCCCACTTTATTGACTTATTTCTTATTTTAAGATTTTAAGATTTTAAAGGATAGTTACATTTTTAAAGGATTTTAAATTTTATAGTTTGACCAAAAATGAAAATTGGGTATGCTATTATGGACATGTATTTTGGCCGTAAGTGGCGGTTTTTGGTTTAAAAAGCCCTAATGATGGATTTGTTTCTTACAAACATGCAGCTTTTTGCTTTACAGGACTTTAACTGATAGACTGGAGTGGTGTGGATTATTGTGATGTTTTTATCAGATGTTTGGACTCTCATTCTGACGGCACCCATTCACTGCAGAGCATCCATTGGTGAGCAAGAGATGTAATGCTACATTTCTCCAAATCTGATGAAGAAACAAACTCATCTACATCTTGGATGACCTGAGGGTGAGTAAACTGTCAGTAAAGTAATTTTTTATCAGTGTTCTGTTTGAAAACAGTATGCAGTGTGCGTAATAAACTACATTAGCATCCTATTCCAAACATAGCCAGCTTTATCAGATGCTGATACTGCAATCGGCATTTCATATAAAATCTTGTTGTTACAAATCAACCACTTCATTGACTCTCAGTGTTCAAATCATGTGACAATCACACATTCACTCTCATACACACCAACAACCCACGACCAAATCCGATTCTGTTAACGTTAAATCTGTCTTAAAGTCGTTCATTTGAGTAACTGAACAGTCCACGTGCGCTCAGACAGTGTCCTGAGAACTGATCAACAGTCTCTTTTGAAGAAGGCCGGGCCGCTTGTGCTCCATTAAATCCCTGAGTTAAAAAAAACGAAAACACTCCCCAAAACATTCAAACACAGAAACCATTGTGTGTCCTCCTCTCTGCGGCACCTGTCAGTAGCGGGGATTCTGGGAGCCGTAGTTTCTGGGGTACAAAGGACTGTAGGTGGACGAGGGGGGCGTGTAGCGGGACGTAGAGCGCTGGAAGGTGCTGGGAAGGGGGCGAGATTGGGAAGAGCTCCACATGGAGCGGCGACTGGCCAATAGGGGCGAGCGGTAGGGCGAGGAAGGGGCTGAGCCTGGGGAATAGTGCGACTCACTTGCATAGCGACGGGACAGGAGGTTGGTGTAAGTGTGCGGTTCGACGACGTACGCCCGGACGCCCATCGTCCAATGACGGTACGCCGTGGTTGGGGGCGTCCAAGAGGACGAGGAAGACGATGCGGGAGACGAAGGGGGCTCCAGGGAGGGTGGGCTGTTGGGAGTGGATGGCTGGGTGGGTGTGGTGGGCGAGGTGATGGCGGCTGCTGCCGTAAGGACCTCTGTAATTGTCAAAGGGGTGTCAGGAAGGGGCGGGACTGGCGTTCCACTTACTTTGGGTGTGCTTCTCCTCTGCCGGGACGCTTTTACCAACCGGGGCCGGTGCGACTGCTCTTGGTCGAACTCCAGGTCTTCCAGTTTCTGCGTGAGGGCGATTTTTTGCTGGATGGCCATGCGGAGGAGAGAGTTGAGCGTCTTTTTCTCGTCCTCCGCCGCCGCGAGTTGTCTCTGCATCTCGTCCAGCTGAGACACGTACTCATCACACCTGATCAGAGAGAAAGGAGAAATTAGTATTTGTGCTGCACAATTAATCGAAACCAAACTTATTATTTCAATAAATATTTATAATCTGGTGTTTTCGGTGTCATAGTTTGACAGTAAATGTTGCATATAATGTGCATTTGGGAATGCAATATGTGACAACCATCTTTCCGAAGTTGTAATTAGAAGTGCTTATGAACTGTCTGCACGTTGACAGCAAAAGAAAAGCTTTAAAGGGCTTTTTATGGTTTTAGAATAAAAAACTAGAGTTCAACATAAAATAATATATATATTTTTAATTAAATATATGTTTTTTTTATTTTACAGTGAAATATTACAATAGTATTTTTCATTTTATTTTTATATTTATTTATTTTATTAATTAATTTATTATTTAATTATTTATTTATTTCTTAGGTGTAATTTTTTTTTATTTAGTAGTAGTAAAAATGATTATATATAGGCCTAATTAGTCATATTGATAAATAACAAATAAACGTTAATTATTTAAAAAAAACTTCTACTTCTTTAACTTTCAGTAAAAAGCTTCAACAGCTGGATGTTGTAACATTTGAACAGTTGTACTGTAAAAAAAAAAAAAAAAAAAAAAACCCTTTTCTTTTATTTTTACAGTGAAATATTACAATAGGAATATTTTTTGTTTTATTTCATTTTTATATAGTAGTAGTAGTAATAATAATAATTACTACCCCAAAGAAAATCTAATATTAGCAATTGCATTTTTCTGCATCATACATCCCTAATTAGTAAACCTCCGCTCTGATGTGCTGTGAAAGCTCTGGTTGGCTCATTATTCAGTCATCTATCCACCTGATTTTGCCCTGAACAGCAAAAATAATCCAAATCACAGATGGAAAAAATGCTCATCTTGTCAGATATTGCTTCGGCTGCAGTCTGTAAGCTCGTATATGATTCTGTCAGCATCCTGCACCAGTGGACGTTGTAAAGCAATGTTGGAGAAGCAACTAACTTAAACAGAATCTTAGCAGTATCCTAAATACTTTTCCAGTACCAAGCTACTTTTCCCAACGAATAGTTGTGTATGCAACAAAATGCAATTTTTGTCACTTTGCATTGTACAATATTCTATATTGTGATTTTTTGTTCTGTTAATGTTTTGTTTTGTTTTGTTTTTTTTGTTCATTTGTATGGCTCATTGAAATGATCTGCAAACAAATGAATTTTGAGTATAGTGTTACATTGCGTATTTCTCACCGTGTGGCGAACATGGCTCTGAGGGAAGAGAAGGTGGCCGCGTCCTCTTTCAAGGCCTTTAGCTCGTTCCTCAGCTTCAACATGGTCTCAGTCACCATCGTCTTCTCGTTCTCGTATTTACTCTTCAGGTTGGCCAGAGCCACCTCAGCCGTCTGTGAGCATTACAACCAACAAACAACTAGTTCTGCCAACAATAAGTTAACTAAGCACTGCTGATATAATATAAACCACATAAGACCACTGAAGGTGTTTTCTGAAAAAAATGCAATTTGATTTTTCTAAATCAAAAACCAGGGTTAAGATGGTTACACATGGATTATAATTAGCTCAACATCATGTTCGTTTTGATATATGGGATATATTTACCAAATAATTGCTCTGGTTTAAAGGCCTACTTTAAGAATACCTTATTGAAGTCATGATCTAATTTCATTCAGTGAACTGTTCATTCAACTGAATGCTTGTCATAGCAGTAACTAAGAACTCCTCTTGTGTGTGTTTGCACATAGTAATGGATGCAGTAATTACTTTGTGGCCCATAGAGCACAGCAATTTCTCTCTAGTGTGGGATCTATAAATCGCAATGTCCATTAATCATCTCTGGCCTGGAAGGGTCATACAACATGCTTTATATCACACAGTGGCCAACACAGAGAAAGAAATGATGTGTCGGTTATAATGGTCCCTTTTCATCAACATTTCATTTTACTGGCTATAGATCAAACGCCTCCGTCGGGGTGCACCGCTCCGCCTGAAATGCCATGTTTACAAGGTACTGGAGCTTTTAAAAAGAACTAAATGCTAGATTTGCCAATTTTTGTATCATTTGGGGTGTTCACGCCTTATATCAGCCCAAAACTTGTAGAGATGTAAAAAAGGAGTATAAAAACACCCTTAAAAACAAATTATGGTTAATTATTTAACAGTCTGGTCAGACGGTCTGCTCTTGTCTATGTGGACATTTCTTGCCTAGAATAAATAGCAAAGTGGATTAGACTTAATACCGATAGTATAAAAAAATCTTCGTATGCAAGACTATTGTAGGCGAAAGATAGCAACTCGTAGTAATGCAGCAGAAGCTACAGAGCAATGCTAATGAGGCATCAGATTAAGGTAGCTGGAATACGTTGTAAAGTGAATCACACTTGAAAATCTTGGCTCGCAAGACTATGGTATGCAAAATATACCAACAGAGCAACATTAATGAGACGAAATGGTTTACCAAAAATAATAAAGCGACAAATCAATGTTAATGAGACATCAGAATAAGCTGACTGTAATTAGTTGCAAAGTGAACTAAATTTTATGCCGATAGTTTAAAGTCTTGGTACGCAAGACTTCTGCAAGCGAAAGATAGCAATTCAAGTGGAAACAGAACAGTTTTACCAAGAAAGATGGCAACTCGTGTTAAAAAATTTAAGGTTTACCAAGAAATGAGATGTCAGACTAAGTAGCAAAGTGGACCAAGACTTAATGCCAATGGTTAAAAATCTTGTTACTCAAGACTACAGTAGGCACAAAATGTGGAAACGTACCATTTCTACCAAGAAATGCAGAAGCTACAGAGTAACATTAATGAGAAGTCAGAGAGTCTCAGTCAATGTAAGGATTCCCATGGTTCAATACTCACAGGCCTCATGGCAATCAATAGGATGCTGGGTAATAAATAAAGCTGGTTAGCCTACCTGCTTGTTGGCTTTGAGCAAAAGGCGCAAGGTTGCGATCTGCTCCCTCTTTGTGCTCGTGAGGGACTTGAGCTTGAGTATCTCCTCCATGCAGGCCTCCTTGTCCTTGTCCATCAGCGGGGCGAGTTCGCTAGCGGCCGCTCTCTGGCGGGACAGCTGGAGCGAGCGGTCCACCGCCTTCTGCAAGTGCTTGATCTGGTCACGGATGAGGGCGGTGAGGTGGTGGATGTTGGTGGGTTCACGGCGGAGGTCGAACCCCGTGGCCGGCTCGGTTGCTGGGGATGATGATGAAGATGATGAAGAGGCACTAACGACGGGTGAACCCTGTGGCGTACGGACCGGGCTCTGCTCAGCAGTGAGAGGTTCTTTGGATGGTGAGTTCGACGGGCTACGAGACTCGGCAGACGTTGCAGCGTTAATCGCCGCCAAACGACGTGCGAGACGCGGGGTCAAAAACACACGGTGATCATCCTGCCCCTTGTGGACAGGGGTGGAAATGCGGGTTGGCAATCGGCCCTGCCGGTAGTAGTCCAGCGTAACGCGCTTGGGTGTCTCATTGTTGCACAGGCAGACGTGGTGGTAAAGTTGCGCTAACTCCTCACTGAATGTCGCCAGCTCTTCTTGGGCAGTTCCCAGGACTCCCTGCGTCTCCAAGCCCGTGTTATTGGCTGCCTGCAGCTTGCGTTCCAGATTCACCACCTTCTCCCGGCTTTCCCTGCAACTGCATTCCAGCTGCACCACTTGCCTCTCCAATGCTTGCAGCTGCACCTTGCCCTGCTCCTCCGTCCGCGCTCTTGCTTCCACACTCTCATTATATCTATCCTTCACCTCCTTAAGCTCTGCCTTCAGTCCAACCACCTCCGTAACAGCCACCCTGTATTTACATTGCAGCAATTCCAGACTCAGCCCTTCCTGGCTGCTAGGGGCAGATGTGGTCTCTTCTTCTTCGTCTTCCTCTTCCCCCTTGGTTTCTTTGCTGCTGCGCTGGCGGCGAAGTTTTCGGAAACGCTCGCCCAAGCGACTGGCCTTCTCGTGCTGCTCCGTCAGCGCCCCCTGTGTGTGACGGAGCAAAGCCTGTGATTCCTGCAAGCAGCTGAGCAAAGAAGCTTTTTCACGTTCCACCTGCAGCAAATAAACAAGTCAATTAATGACTTTATTTGGTGTATACTGGTTAGTCCTGATGCTGGTCTAGATGATAAACCATCATAGCCATGAAAAACATCAGTGAAATCTATCTGGTGAGGCAGAAACAAGAATTGGTGGGGCAGGCAACCAACAAGGTCTTATTTAACTAATAGATATCACAATAATTTCCTCAGCTGATTAATCACAGTACATTAAGACAACGGTTTTGTATTACAAGTTTTCTGATATGTTCTGTCTAAATATGCACATTATGCATTATGCAATTAAATATGCAGTAATTTGCATACCTTTTGAGAATAGAAATCTGAACATTGGAGAAAGCCAGGTTCAAAATTCTTGTTTAATTTTGTTGCCATATTATAGTTAATGGTTTTTACATAGCAATTCTCTTTCTCTTATCACTCTCTCTCTTTCTATATAAATTGCATTTATATAGATTTCTGGCTGGAAGATATACATTGTAATTGAAATTTACAAATGCAAATAGATAAAGTGCAATAAAAGAAACACTTTAATGTGTATTTTGGATGTTTTCTTGCACCAGTCTGAAAAGGAAGACAAAATAGCCAAATGGTTTTGCCTGTACTGTCCTGACTTAATCTAATGCATGCAAAGGAGCATTTTAATGCTCAGGAGACTTAATGGAGATACGCTTAATTTAATCAACTCTGTCTCATATGTTTCTTCTAAATGAATTCACAAGTGAGTCAGACATGGTCGGTGCATTTTGCACAGTTAATGCATGATCAATGTTAACACATAGATGTAAAGTTCATATGTATGTATATGACTCAAATGAACTTGCACTGTAGGAACAGTGATCTCTTGTGACAGGAAGGATATAAATCAGCTAGTAGCATGGCCCATTAGTGTGTATGGTGGTCTCATATTTCATCCCACGACACTGCAGCATCCCGTTGTAAACAGAACAACGCCTAAAGCAATGCAGCAGTCGTTTGTCACTATTTAGGATCTTGAGCATGAAAGATGAGTTTAAAAAGCTTTCAAAATAGGGAAATTAAGAGAAAAAAAACAACCAAAGGATATATGAAAGAAATATTAAAGAGGTAAATTTATTATACCTCTGGGCTGGCAACAAAAATGAATGCATGCTGATAGAAATGTTTATATATGTTTATGCTGTTTATATATTCATTATATGGGTGTGGCTAACATAGGCCCCACCCCCTCACACTGACCTGCTGAAGCTGTTGTCTTTGTTTCAGGATTTCAGGGCCATTGAGCTCACTGAAGAGGTCAGGAGTCAGAATTTCAGTCTTCCTCAAACTCGATGAACTGAAGTCTCCGTTTAATCGGCTTAAAACTGATCCCGCCGCACCTTGAAGCAGATGCCCGTTGCACTTGCCACCATCCTCGCTGCTGGGCGATGTGGCGGCTGTCGGGGTGGCACTGCCACTAGGTGGTGCTGAGGTCAGGGCGATCAGGTGGGCACAGCCTGAGCTGAAACCCCCGTCGCACAAGGTTAGATGATGTGCTAATTCCTTACGCAGAGCGTACTTCTGTTCTCGCTCACTTTTCAGAGAATCCAAAGCCTCCTCCAACTGGTGCTCAGAGATGTCCTTCAGGCGCAGCGCATCTTCTAATTGGCTTTTAAGAAGGGCTGTTTCCTCCTCCAGAACTTTGATTTCATGCTTTAAGCCCTCATACTCCACCTGATAGAACAGAGAAAAGCTGTTTGTTTTGAATCTGCATCCACATAACCTGCCACAAACAAATATGATGCATAAAGGTTTTACGCCTGGTTTTGAGAATTTATTTCAACAATTAAAGTACTATAATTTAGTGCATGTATGCCATCTGTCACTTTATGGTCAGAAGTTTCTTAAATTTCAATTTAAAAATGTGTAAAATAAAAATACTATATAAATATGTATTAAAATAAATTAAATTTTATAGTAATTAATTGGTCACAAGATATTTGAATATCATCAACTTAAATATAAGTATAACTTAAAATATATGTAAAGACTTATAAGTTCATAAATTTATATGAAAATAAAATGTATAGTAATCAATTAGTCAGAAGCTATTTAAATATGAATAAAAAAATAAGTATAATATAATGTAACATAAACATTTATATAAATAATTTCATAAATAGTTAATAAATGTATGTAATAACTATTTACAAATCAATTTAAATATATGTGTAATATAATATAAAAATATGTAAGTACTTACAAGTATTTTTTAATATATGTGTGTTATAATTTTTTAATTTTTTATTACTTACAAGTAATAATTCTTTTATTTAATATTTATATTAATAAAAAATATAATTTTAAGTAATCAATTAATAAATTTATATAAAAAGAAATACAATACAAAGTAATCAATTCACATGTAATGTTTATAATTTTAATAATAATACTTATAATAGAAATATAGATTGATGGGGAAATCTAATAGAAGCTAGCTTTCTGCATTTAATGTTTATAATTTTAATTGTAATGTTTATAATTTTAATATTGATACTTATTGTTGGGGTATATTTAGTCATGATTGGTAAATTTAATGTTTATTTTCTTTAGTGGAAATGTGTTTTATGGTTCTAGACTGCTCACCAGAACTGTGTCAGTGTGAAGGGGGTAGCCGTGAGTGTGTTTACCTGGTTCTGCTTGAGCGCGGACACCAGTTTCTGCAGCGAGATGTTCTCCTCCTCCAGTTCGGTGTAGTCTTGCATTAATCTGGCCTCTCGAAACTTAAACTCCCTGATCTCCTCTCTCATCTGGCTTCTCTGCAACTCCAACATCTCATTACTCTGAGAGACACAGAGGGGGAAACAGAGAAAGATTTAAACACCTGAACACGGGGATATATTTGCGATGTCAACCCAATAAGGGTTTTATGCTGTTTATTAAGAGAGTTTCTGACCTCTTTCAGCTCCTGTAGGATGGTGCTGAGTCTCTCGTTCTCGGCCTGTGTGCAGGACGCCTGTGATCTGCTGCTCTTCAGCTCAGCCTGCTGCTCAAGTAGGCGACCCATGTAGTATGCTTCCTTAGTGGCCGACTCCTGCAGCAGCGTCTCCTCATTAGTCTCCCCATCTTCAGCCACCTTCCTTTGGGTGGTGTACGCCTGGCTGAAGGCCTGAGGAAGAGGAAAAAAATGCTTAATTAAGGAATACATTCATGCATAAAATGCAATTTCGATGCATCACAATTTGTACCTGAAACATAGTAAATAGTGTGCAATACTAGGATTAATCCATCCCAAATAACAGAACATTTAATATAGCATGCATTTAAAAAGTATGCATCTGTGCATGTTATTTTGGGCTAACATTTCTCAGAAATCCTTGCATTAAATATTTTTTCAGTTGTGAAATATTAATATTAATTCATTTTAAGGCGATGAATTTAGCTAGATCCCAACACTTCATGTAAACACAAAACGTACACGACAAAGCAATCTGTGATTTAGATTTGTGCTTACAGTAATTCAAAAGTGACCAAAAATACTATTTAAGGTGGATTTTTGAAGTATACATCCGAGTATGCTTATAATTCCTTGTGGTAAGTAAGGCCATTGTAGTTTTATGAAATAGCTTTTTCACAATCCAAAGCATGTACTAAATCAATAGTGAAGCACATACTTTTAATTGTAATATTTAATCGTAATACATTCACATCAGTGCTTGAAATCCAGGTTTAAATGTGAAATATCTTGTTTTGCCATTTTTACCAAAAGCATATGCTAAGATGTCCATGCTCTAGTATATACTTAAGGTAGATAAGGTCAAATATCAAAAAAGCATATGCTAAGATGTCCATGCTCTAGTATATACTTAAGGTAGATAAGGTCAAATATCAAAGTTTCCTTACTTAAAAAGTAGATTATACTGCATGTGTGATCTGAGAGTAACATTTTAGTATTATTTATATACTTTAATTTTTTTATTTTTTAAATTAGCTTTTTTTATTTTTCATTTTATTTCTGCTTTTATTTCAATTAACAATTTTTTTTAATTCTAGTTAATGATAATAACCATGGATTAAATATCTTAAAAACAGACAATTAAGACAATTATGATAAAGATGCTAAGATGTAGAGTATGTGGAGTACAGGAGTGAGGTGTGCTGTCAATGCGAGGTGAAGTTCAGGTGAGATTGTCCATAATCTGGAAGACGTGAGGGGAATAAATGACAACGGTGATCTTGCAAAAGACACTGAGAAAAGCTCATAGTGTGGAAAATCAATTAGGAGGTGTAGAGAAGCTCAACGCTCCAGGTATGAGGAATGACAGGAGAAATAACAGACTTATGGAGCAGTGCATCATGGGACAGAACTGATAACAGCATGCATGATCAGAGGCAGAATGACCATAGGATTTACTGTGTAAGAGAGCAGCACTTTAACGGAGAGAGAGCAGAATGAGTCTTATTATGCTCTCAGAGGAAGCATGGCTGGAGAGCGATGGAGCCTTTCAAACAGACGCCACTGGGGTTTTCCATTAGCTGGAAACTTAATCAAACTCTCCCTTCATGGTCAGCCAGTCCTGCTGGGCAGGAAGGAGAACTCAGTGTTTTTACACTTGGATGAGATCAGAGTTGGGGTTGAACTCTTGAAGTATTTAGTGGCGTTTGTTAAATCAAGACTCACTATTACTATTGCTCAAATCATTTGAACAAACATCTAATTCTATTAAACTCTGGGATAAAATTTAATGTATATATTCCCCAGTTTTCCTTTGGGATGGTATTTAATGTATTTATTATCTATTTTTATTTGAGAGTGTATTTGGATGATGTTTAAATGTTTTGTTGTTGGTTGTTATAGTGTTTTGGTGATTAGGTGATATGTAGATTGTTGTAATTTTAATAAATATATTAGAATATATTAATAATAATTGATTAACATAATTTAATTATATTTATAATTTTTTATATATTTATTTTGTTATTATTTTCTGATGTTTATTTTTTTTATTGACATTTTTTAAAAAAATAAACTGTTTGTTTGTTCATGGTAGTTCACACAATGCATTATAATTAATGTCAACAGATCAGGGATATTATCATAAGTTTAAATGAAAACTAAAACCATAAAAAATTCATTACTTCTATATATATATATATATATAATATATATATATATATATATATATAATATTACTATATATATATATATATATATATATATATACAAAATACAATCAAAAGGCATTAAATATGTATTAAAAAAAATAAAATCAATGATATTAAAATAATTAAACTAAATATATAAAAAATAAAAATGACAAAAACACAAGAAAATTGCTAAAACTTTACAATGAAGATTATAAACATTATTCACATTATAAAATGCTAAAATAAAATTCCCAATCTTAACAAAAACTATAATAGTATGTCAATGATACTAAACTGAAAATATTTTAAAATGTAATAGTACATTTTTAAATTTACTTTAGGATTAGGAGAATATTATTTATTATTAGTTCAAAATAACACTGTAACAGAAACTATTTTTTAAATGTATTATTACATTTTGAAATCTACATTAGAATTAGGAAAATACTGTATTATTTATTGTTAGCTCATGTTAACTAATGTAGTTAAATAATGAAACCTTTTTGTAAAGTGTTATCAGAAAATCACATTTGAGGAGGTAGAGAGCTTTTTGACTTGGGCCAGAAAGTAACCACCTAGCAACCACATTTAACACCCTAGCAACCATCCAGAACACCTTAGCAACCAAATAACAACACCTTGGCAACCATTCACCACATCCTTGCATCATGGCAGCCTGTTTTTTTTTTTTCAGAAAAACACCACTGAATCTAGTTAGAAGTGACTTTAACTCTACAGAGGTGATGTTTAGGGCTGTGCAGCAGTGAATTATGGGAAGACTCACCATATGTGATTGGGACAAGGACACAGAAGACAAAATATAGACTGTGCTGAGCAGGAATTTCTGTCATTTGCCTCAAGACGTCCTGAGACTATATTTCGTCAATTCAGTAATATGGTGTGATATAATGAGTGACGCACTGGGCCTTTATCACAGGACTCTTATCACGCTTTATTTATCCCACAAATCAGTAACTTGATGAGACCTTGTGATGTGGAATAAACACAAATTAAATAGACAATGTTGTGCAGTATTATAAAAGTCAGTAATCTGCGCCGGGGTTGAAAGGTTAAACGTTTCGGCTGATCCGAGACCAGATCTGGCTCTTGCCAAAAGCATTTGTTAGATAATAACATGCATGTCATCACAACCAGCATGCCTAATCAAGCACAATATCATGTCCTTTTTTTCTTCCAGTTACATATTCTGATCTAAGATTCTCTTCTGCCAACAACAGTCTGTCGATAATATTTCATAATGATATTCTAAAGCATCAATATCATCACAGTCACAATCTGAGCTCTTTTGACCGGATTTCTTTAAAAAGCTTTTAAATGTATTTTATAAATGTTATTAAGATTAACTGAAATTATTATTAACTGAATGGAGGGCACACTTTACCAATGTTAAACTATTAATTAAATTGAATCAGTTAATTTAAATAATGATAAAAATTTATATAAGCTAAATAGATTAAAAAAAAACTAATGTAAATGGCAAAAGCACATATAAATACTAAAAATATTAATAAGTAAATATATAAATATTACTAACATAACACAGCGCAGTATGCACTCAATTATAGGGAGTATCAGATGTTAGCGGCTTGAGGAACAGTTGTACGTTCATGTATCACATGACAGGAAGCAGACTGCAGAGATTTAGCCCTGAGTCATTGTGATTCACCTCGATACATAAATATAGGATAAAATAAACATGGTGACTAATGTTTACACTTAATTAACCAAACCAGTAAAAAAAAAAACACATATAAAATAATATAAAATTATCATATTTATTTTCATATAAAACATAGTTATTTATCACTAAATGAGTCAGTTTCAAGCATATTGACTGATATTTAAATGAATTTAAATGCATAATAGTTATATAAATAAACTTGGATGTCTTATTTATATATAAATTATATTTAAATACAATTTAAATC
The DNA here is from genome assembly GCF_018340385.1 of Cyprinus carpio. Classification (NCBI taxonomy): domain Eukaryota; kingdom Metazoa; phylum Chordata; class Actinopteri; order Cypriniformes; family Cyprinidae; genus Cyprinus; species Cyprinus carpio. The sequence goes on along the minus strand of NC_056600.1, from coordinate 3,595,626 downwards.
ATATTTATGTTTTCACAAGTTGTTTTGAATTGTTTGAATTGTTTTCATCATACTCCTCCTAATCTTTGTTTGATGTATGATGTCAACTGTTTGATGACGATTCCAAACATTCCAAAAGAACAAATTGTTTCAAGGAAAGTGAAACTTCAACAGATCTGTCTGACTGACTGCGTAAGACCCACACACACACACACACACACACACACACACACACTCACACACACAGAGAGAGAGAGAGAGAGAGAGAGAGAGAGAGAGAGAGAGAGAGAGAGAGAGACTGTGAAAATCACCCAGGAGATTCTCTTTCTTCACAAAGACAAAGACAAAGCTGAAGCACAGCAGCCCTCCATCTCTCTCTCTCTCTCTCTCCACATTCACACCCCTCCTACGATCTCACTCCCACAACACATTTCCCATGATCCTGTCTGTCTATCTATCTATCTATCTATCTATCTATCTATCTATCTATCTATCTATCTATCTATCTATCTATCTATCTATCTATCTATCTATCTATCTATCTATCTGTCTATCTGTCTGTCTGTCTGTCTTTCAGTCTGGTTTAAACAGTGTCAGTGGGGGTTTGATGTCTGCTGGCGCTGTGAGAGGCAGGCGGTAAGCTGAGCCTTATAATTTTCTGGAAAGAGCTCCACACGGACACACGGATCGATATGAAGGCCCGTGGGCCGCAGTGAACCTTTATATGTGACCTGCTCTGCAGCAGCAGCAGAGCTCCAAAGTCAGTTTATTTCTGGACAGCAATCAGATCAGGTGCTGCAACAGAAACATGATGAGATGCGTGTCTGTTAGATGCATCTTCTGAGAGACAGAGCTGGTGAACAGGATGCCTCCATGTCTGACATGGAGTTTCTTGTTGCATAATACCAAATAATCATCATTAATCAGCTACTGACAGCTTTGCCCTTGCCGGAGTTTGTAAAAGTGTGCTTGTGAGATATATACTGTATATATTTACTGGTATGTATATTGAATTTCTGTATATGATCAACAACAATTATCATATATTTGAATCAGATAGAGCCAATAAAATAAGCAGTTATGCATAACAAAAACATGCCAAGTTAGGTTACATTCATCAAAAAAATTAATAAAAATAACAATTATTTTATATTTTATACAGTATGCTTTTCATGAAGCATAAGCATATTTGACAAATATTAAAAATTAAAAAATAAAATGATAAAAAGTATTTCATATATTTTAATATATAATAAAGATATATTATTTAAATATATGGTTAAAATTACTATTGTATTACAGTAATGACACGTTTGAGCATATGGATAATACAAAAAATACAAAATGGAGAGTTTGAATGTGATTAAGTCTCATGAAAATAATGTCAAAATTAAATAATCGACCTAAAATAGGCTTCATTTCCTTTATGCTAATTAATTAAGCATTTTTCCCCTTATGATTTTATGCTTAAATCTGACCTGGGTGTTTTAATGAAGTCAAGTGCATGACATCACTCATCACATGAATAATGCAGCAAGTGTTTCTCTGTGTGTATTATACAACCTGACGTTCACATGTCTCCCCCTAAGTGCCTGGATCTGTCCCATCCATAATTCATAACTCAGTGTCTCCAAGCTCCGGCCCAAGCACTTCAGGAACTCGGCATGAACTCTGAAGAAATCCGTCATTGAATTATCTCAACGAGACAAAGCACAAGCCTTTGTTTTAAAGGTCACAAAGTGCCTTTTTGTCTTCATTCTCAACACTTTATCTACCGTTTCATCAAACCCACATATCCATCATGTTTTCCCCAGATTATTTTAGATACCTATTCTGAAATCTGCACACATTCACACACACTTGAGCTGCATTAAACCATCTCTTCATGAGATATGCTGCACTGCCGAATGATGCTTTTAGCTCCGAGCTGCTGCAACTAATACACCTCTCTGCATTTTTCATTTGATGTACATTACCAGCCAAACATGATGCACCGCCAGTGATGCAAAGCCAGAAAAAATGAGTGAGTTTGTAATGTGTGAATTTATTTTATGGTGCTCTTAAAGCATATTACCACCAACCAATCAGCAATTAGCAAATGCAGTGCTATGAGTCTAAACATCTCATCAACAGTGAATAAGTAAACATTTTACAGTTAATGTGTAAATGGCCCTAATAATGAGCTATTGCAGCAATCATATTAATTATATAATCCTCCGAAAACATAGAAATGCACAAGAGGATCACAAAAACCCTGTAATTCTCAGATCTAGAGTTGTTGGAAAAACTATCCTTTTTTTCCAGTAGAATAAGGCACAGCCTCAAATATATCGCTCTGAGACAGATTCAATCCTCAAAGCCTTCAGAAGACTCTCAGTCGGAGTAAAAAATGCTCTCACAAGCCATACTGAGGATATCAGAGACGTAAGATGACATCTGAGTGTGTTTTGCTTGTATTTTGTGATATTAAAGGAACAACTGTTGACGTTGTGTTTGACTGGCAGCTTACAAGCCACAACAGACACTGCTGTATTCTGCCAATATTGCAAATGAAGGTAAACCGGCATCAGCCAATAAACTGTCAGCTCTGCTTGTTCATTATGAAAGACTGTGGGAAACTTGATTGGGAGACTCACTCTGAATGATGCATGTGCTCGGTGGAATCCAAGTAAACAACTATAAAGCAGCTTTTGAATGAATGGCCGTTTGTAATGGGAATTCTTGGGAAGGTCACACAAGGCTCCTGGAAGCTTCTGAGCTCACGGAGTTGTGGTTTTGCAAAGGAAACACAAAGGACTCTGGGAAACATGCTTTTGTAACAACAAAAATAAATAAATAGAATAAAATAATTTTTGGCAAATACATTTTTATTTTATATATTTTTGTGTTTGTCATATTTAAGCATATTATTGCTCATTTCCAGTTTCAGGTTATAGTAGCAGCTAATCTTAGCAGGCCAATGGGGAGTATTGAATGTCAGAAATAGACATTTATGAATAATATATCAGCAGATGCCTTTATCATCTGGTATGTCTCTTAAAATTGCCATTATTATTGCATTTAATTACCAATAAAATGCATATTACAAGAAATTATATGCGCAATATTCATTACTGACAATTTAAAAAAAAAATCAAATGTGAGCTGCTTACATTTAATTAAAGGCATCACAGACTGACTTACACTACCTTCTAAGATACCTTCCTATATACTTGCAACAAAAACAATCCATCTAATACAAAGGATAAAGATAGAAATGCTGGCTATTAATTTCAAAACATACTTACAATTTATTTATAATTCATTCAATGCCAAAAAGAACCAATCAAACGCAGTTCGACCTGAATAAAAATGAAATATATTACCCAATAGTTTCATGATTATGATATGCAATACTGATGGCTTTCATCCCAGTCCTCTTATTATCTGAAGAACTAAAGAATATCGCTCAGTGCCAAAGTTGTGAGCAATTTGCAGCGCAGAGCTCTGATCTGTTAGTCAACGATCAATACAGTTCATTGAGATTTAATGAAGAAGCGAAGCAGCCAGTTAAAGATGTGCACTAGCAAAGCCTGCAGTTCTCATTTTTAATCACATATTCTTATTATAACCTCATTCACTTCCATCACAAGAAAAGCTAAGATTATAGATTCTTTAAGATATGATTATGATATAAAGATATGAAGATATGATTCTTTAAAACATGGTTATAAATCCGGCCGGACTTATCACTGTAATTCAATCTACTCTGGAGTTCAGTTTAGTTTTACTTTGGATTTTCGGGGGGTTTCATTGACAGTCTTTTTACTCAAGTGCATATGAAGGACTCCCGAAGCAGATGTGTTTCTATGTGACTCTGTCAATCTTATAATCCGTGAGTCGTCGCGCAGTCAGCAAGAGTACACCGCCTCTACTAATGAAGCTATGTATAAACTCAGGCAGTGGGAATATAGACAAGGAGCAGCGAAATGCATCGGTCAAGAACATAACTTACTCTGCGACTCTGTAACGTTAACATGCTGCAAAACTATTATTGTTTACTCAGACCTTTTGAGATAGCTGCTCAGGATTTAAAACTAGATAACTGGAACTAAATCATGTTGCAACTTTGTAAATAAATGTTGCAAACAAACAGGCATGAGCAGACACACAATCTCTGAGCACACTAGACAGGCACAAAACAACCTTATTCAGGTCAGAGCACAGACTTCATTGAGCACGGAGGATCGCCTTTCCTGTATCTTTGAAGTTCTAAGTACTACTCTTTTCCATTACAGCATAACCAGATTTGTTTTTACAATATTCTATTCTATTGTTCTATTTCACACTAATATTCAATTCTTTCCTTTTCAAACAACATAACACAACAAAATATAACATATATGTTGTCAATATTCTTTTCCAAAACATGACATGACATGAACAGATTTTTATTTATTTGTTTATTTTTATATTTTTAAAATGTATGTATTTATTTATTTGCAATAGTCAAGTTTATTCTACTCTTTTAAATAATAACATTACCGGATTTCTGACAATATTCTATTCTACTGATTTATATTCTTTTGATAACATAACACAAAATAAAATAACATACTGTATATATTGTCAATATCCTATCTAAAACATGACATGACATGAATAGATTTTTATTTATTTATTTATTTTAATATATTTTTTTTAAATGTATGTATTTATTTATTTGCAATAGTCAAGTTTATTCTACTCTTTTCAATAATAACATTACCGGATTTCTGACAATATTCTATTCTATTGATTTATATTAATTTAATAACATAATAACACAAAATAAAATAACATACAGTAAATATTGTCAATATCCTTTCCAAAACATAACATGACATGAACAGACTTCGCAAAAGTCTACTTTATTCTATACTCTATTCAATAATAACTTGACAATATTCTACACTTTTTAAAAAATGGTCATTCTTTTCGGTAGCATGACGCAACATGTTGACAGTATTCTGTTTCCAGACATAACATGACATTATCAGATTTTTGCAGTAGTCTATTCTATTGTTTTCTATTCTTTTCCTATTCTATTCAGATTTCATATTCTTTTCCTAACATGACATGAACTGATTTTGGCCAATATTCTGTTTCCTGATCTTTCCCATAACATAACATAACATAACATAACATGACATAACATAACATAACATAACATAACATTACATTAACTTATTTTTTTCATAACCTATTTCTTTGCAATATTCAATTCCATAACATGACATGCCCAGATTTTTGGCCACACTCTTTTCTTTTTTTTTTTTTTTGTTTTATTTCTTTATAGAATTATGGGCATGGTGTGTGTGATGTATGTAAGTGTTATTATTTTATTGTTATAATGGGATGTTGATCTTTAAGTTGTTCAGGCTCCTGTCTGAGGGTCTCCTGCTCGGCCTCGAGATCCGCATACTGCTGTTTGAGGCTCTGGTTCTCCTCCAGCACCGCCAGCCCGCACTCCGCCGCCCGGACCTTCTCCCGGTTCGCCTCCGCGAGCTCGCGGGTCAGCCGCTCCACCTCCGCCCGGTAATGATCAACCGACTCCCCGCATCCTCCTCCACCTCCACCACCAGCAGCCATCGGCCCGGCCCCTCCACTGCGCTGGATGCACGGATAGATGAACGGATGGATGGAGGCACCTGCGCCTTACCCCAGCCTCCAATACAAAGTCAATGATCCAGACATAGCAACAACAAAAGACGAACGAAAAAATTAATCATCGCGATCCTGAAAGGGGCCTCGCTTTCTTTCTTTCTTCCTCTCTTTCTTCCTCTTCTTTTTCTGCTTGCTCATGGGTGTGGGGAGGCCATCATCGCTAGGATGGAGAAAAGCGGCCCGACTCACTTCTGCTCTCCTCCTGCTGTGACGTCAGCGCATCTTGCTGCAGCTCATGCATATGAATCGAGTCGCGCCGACGTTGCTTAGTAACCTTCCGGGAGCGCCCGGGCACGTGACTTAATTAATATTCATAAGCTGCGCTTCCGCATGTTATTATTATTTAATTTTAATTTTATTGTATATGCTGAACAATTAACATTCAAGCCACAATTACAGAACTATCACATTTCATGAAAGAAAAAGGAAGAAAAAATAATAATAAAAACAAAATAAAAACTTAAAAGTCAAGGTAAGGCCACGCATGTTAAAATAAACACAAGCATAGCTGCAAAATAAGCAAATAAGCAACCGCAGCTTCAAAAACAAGCCCAAAAACACGCCCAGTATTTTTTGATAATTTTTATCATCAATATTATTTATTAGCAATTATTTATTTCCAATAGCTGAGCCTGCAACATATTAAACTGAAATTACCACTTATCTGAAAAGCAAAAACATAAGTTTATATTTAGAAGATTCAGCAAACTGCAACAAAGCAGGACAAAACTTATCCAGTCACCTGTGAGCAGAGTAGGATTGGAGAGGATTTTCTATCGAAAAAAAATAGAATAAAAACTGTTGGAGAGATAATAATAATAATAAAAAAAGAATAAAAACAAAATAAAAACTTAAAAGTCCTTGAAGATTTATTATTAATTTTTTGTTAATTTAAATTTGTGTTTTTGAAATTTACTTTATTAGATTATTAAATTTATTAATATGATTCGTATCTTTTTATTTTTTTTTTTTTTTATCGAAATATAATATATGTTTTGTTTTTATTGGTTTTATAATAATTTAATTTTAAAGCACAGCCACCACAATTAATTTTTGTTGATTTAGTTCAAACTAAATAAATTTAAAGATAGTTTTAAAGATTTAAAACTATAACAAGAAATACTTTGGTAGCTACGACACTGTTGAAAAAAAAAAAAAAAAAAAAAAAAAAAAAAAAAAAAACAAGTAACCCCTTTTGTACTCGTTAACATTTTCATGAGTAATTAATTTAATTACACATTTTTTCCTCAGTAACTGTGACTAATTACAATGCCATTTATAATGTAATTAAATTACGTAATTTACCTACTATAGCTACTTCGCAACACTGTTTATAATCATCAATAAGTCACTTAGTTTGATGTAAACGATGCATAGGCTGGGTCTATTTCAGTCTGTTTGAGGAGTGAGTCGCTAAAAATGCCACAAGAGGGCAGAAGTCTACCGAATATTGATGATAATAACAAGACTGCAAATTAATTATATTATACCAAAGACCACAAATCCTTAAAAAGTAGCTACTTTGATTAAACGCATTCACGTAATCTATATTCTAACGTGTTACCACCATGTTAACGTGTTTTACTCCCTGATCCAACATTTGATTATCACTCAGAAATATATTGATTAATCCTCATATCGACCAATACCGGATTTTCTGCCGTAGTCAGAAGTGTGCGCTGATAACATCGAGATATTAGAAGCTGTAAACACTGATAAACACGAAGGTGAAAAGTTGAACATTTGGAAGAGTACGTTAATGATGTCAAGGTAAGGCCACGCATGTTAAAATAAACACAAGCACAAATAAGCAACCGCAGCTTCAACAACAAGCCCAAAACAAGCCCAATATTTGTTGATAATTTATTATCATCAATATTATTTATTATCAATTATTTATTTCCAATAGCTGAGCCTGCAACATATTAAACTGAAATTACCCCTTTATCTGAAAAGCAAAAATCAGCAAACTGCCACAAAGCAGGAACAAAACTCATCTCCAGTCACCTGTGAGCAGAGTAGGATTGGAGAGATGGAAAAGGCCAAATATAAAATATAAAAAACAAATATACTCTTAGTATTAGTAGGCTATAGGCCTACTATATACTATAGGCCTACTTGTTTTTTATTACAGTGATAACAAAACATTGATACAAAACTTTGTAAAAAAATAAAAAAAATTAATAAAAAATAAAAAGAAAGTCATCCCACTTCTCTGCATCTACTACTATCATTGCTTGGATTACAGCGTCATGCACGTTCTTTGTGATTTTGTGACATGTGATTTTTCTCCAATCCCTCATTGAAGAAAAATCACGTTAAAAAAAGGCACGTGAGAAGGGGGCAGAATATTTGGCAAATTATGCTTCAGCGCTTATATTTTTGCACTGATTGACTATTAACTGTGAGCAGACAGTGTCAGTCAATGCATTGGCGAATACAGTGAACATAAATGAAAAGACACGAAGTTGCTTGTCAGGTTTTCCTAATAAGCAACCATATTTTATAAAATAAGCCCAAAAAACGCAACCTGCGACCCGGGATTTTTTTACGCAATTTACAAAAAAACAAAAAAAACAAAAGAAGCCCAAAGTTGCGTATAATACGCAGACTTGGCAACTATGAACACAAGTGTGTGAAGGTGCAGAAAAAAAAAAAACGTGAACGCGCCACAACACAATATGAATCAGTAGCTATTTCTGTAAGGACAGTATTTTTCCGTTTTTAACATGAGCATTTTATTACAGTATATGAACAAAAACAACACTGAAACAATTGCAAGCGTCATAGGGTCATTCTACAGAAACTTCCATTTTTCTGTCCCTAGCCTTTACAGAAATATTACAATTGAAAAACACATTAGGGTTAAAAAAAAATGTATATATATATTTAAAAATAAAACAATGTGTTATTTGAACAATTAGACCTTCTTGCGCCATCAATGTGGCGATATTTGTTTTTAATTCATTATTAAGAATTCCAAGCACCACAAAACTGCTCGTCCCCACAGCCATGTACAGTGGGAAAGTGCTTTATTTTGCATTCAAAAACAGGTTTTTCTACCATTTAAAATACAATAATATAGGCCTATTCATAACTATCAAATATATTATATAAACGGCATAATAAAACAAAATGCTGAATAAATATTATAACATATATAATGAAAGCAGTGGTCCCCTGAAGTTGTGTCACTGGTGTTACCGTTTGACAAAAAACGTTACTGTTTGAAATAAAGATCACACTGATGGCATCACTTGACTTCCTTCTTCCTGTTTACTAAAGATCTATGAAATGCCCATAAATGCCCATATTAAGTCCACTGTTTCTTTTCAGTTATCAGAAATTTTCTAATTTAACTCACAATTTCATATGAAGCTTTTAGTTGACATCACTGGTATGACCTATTTATTGTTAGGGAATTGTAAAAATAACTATAATACAAATGTTTTAAACTATTTAATTTAGTGGGTATAGCATGATTGACAACATATGGGTTGATACCCTACAGCAGACATTTTGTAAAATGCATTTTTCATGAAAATTGTCACTGGTGTTACCTTCCTTATGGGTAACACCAGTGAAGATCAGTATATCAGGTCTTATGTATGTCACTGGTGTTACTGTGCTGTGTTACTGTATTACTGTACTGTTTTTGTCTTTCACGTTAAATAAATAAAACATAATCTCCTTATTTCTTGCATTTTCATTATTTTCTGTAACTCTGACTAAGTGATGAAAAAAAAATCTTTTATAATATCTTTTAATATTGATAAAGAAGGTAACACCAGTGACAAAAAAATGGTAGGTCTTGAAATAATTGCACAAAAAAGCTCAAAAGAAAAATAATTAAGATGTTTTTTAACTGTATTGATAAAGTAAAAATTTAATTTGATTATTTTGTCTAATTTTAAATGTTAGAAAAATAAATACATTTTAAGACATTATACCATACCAAAAGTGGACGTTGTTTTAGTATGGTCAAATGGTATTATTATAATGTGGTTTTTTTTTTCGATTCGGATCTTTGCAATGATTTATTTATTTATTTATTTTTATTTTTTTGAGATCCCAGCAAATTGTACAAACAAACAAACAAACAAACAAAACAACAACAACAACAAACAGACAATAATTGCACATATTAAACCGCTGCATAATTCGCATTACTTTGGAGTTTTTACTTTTAGATATTGTTTCCAAATATATTTAATGCTATTTTTTTTATTTATTATTATTTAAGGCCTTTTTCAAAGACTATAGAACACCTAAGAAACTTAGCCTTTTTCATGAGATTTAACATACTGTATATAATAGCAAGCAATTATAATAATTAAATCAAATATAAATTCTACTACTAGGAGATTCACAAAATAAATTACTAATATATATCAGTGATCTTCAATAAATTGTTTGATCCTGTTCACAGAACCAGTCTAAATTACGAATAGTACTGAAGGATTTGTTCACTAATCGGACCGAATGATTTCAGGTGAACAACCGACTCACTGAACTGAATCATTGCTAAAACAAAATCTCTCTGCTCTTACAACCTTTACCAAATCTTTTCTGTGACATAAAGAGTAAGAGTAGTATGCTAGTTCTGACATAGCTTTGTCGATTTAATGTGATAAATGTCATCTTTACCATCAGACTCCCACAAATTTCCCATAATGTAGTCTATAAAAATACGTGTGCATTCTACATACAGAAAATATTCCAGCTCAGATTTTCATGTTCACCGTTAAGTGCAAAGTCACTTTGAATCAGCTTGTTATAATTTATGACACACAAACTGCATCCATATCAAAGTCCCATGAAAAGTTTTGTTTATTTTACCATTTTATGAGGTATGTGTGCGCCCATGTTCTCTGTTCTGTGATATTTTGGGTTTATTATGTGTCAAAAAAATGAGCTGCTATACACAATACTAATTAACTTTACAAAAACCAAGTGATTCTTCAGAACAGTTTTTAAAATTATGTCAAATAATAGTTCAAAGTCCAATGACACAAAAGCTTGTTTTCACTAGGAGTGGTTTTCTATGTTGGTTTCAAGCAAAACATGTTGTGTTTTCTGTCCTCCAGCCTGAGAACACGGCCTCATTGCCCTCAGATAACTCGAGACTAGGGTTTGATTTTTGCTGTTATCTGTTGTCTGTTTTCCTTCAGTATTCAACATGCAGTCATCCCTGCGTTTGCCCTCTCCACCCGTCCTGACCTGCCTGTGAACTATTTTATCAAATTAAGATAAAACTGAACTTTATGGCTTAAGAGCCAATAAACTAATTCAGTGATAATTAGAAATTCCAACAACGAAATTCCTTTATGACACCATATCCATTCAAGTTTACAAGTTCACCTCTTGGAGGCCGGCGATAAAATAGAACACTTGTTCTAAACAATTAGTTAAATACATATTTAATGTTGTCCAATTAACCACAGACACATGCACACATCTACAGTTTCATGCACTAGATTTGAAATTGAATTATAGATGTTGTATTTGTCAGAAAATACTCAGATTTAATTGAATGAGCCTTCATTAAAATGAAAATATGGTCATCTTCAAAGGACTGGAAATGGTATTTCATCATTTGTCTTGTATGATTCTGGGAATCCATCAGTTTAGTGGGTGAGTGCTGTGTCACTTTCTGGTTTGATCAGGGTTTTATTGTGATGAGATAAGGAAACTGATTTACAGCTTGCCACACGGTCATCACTTCACATATGATTTCTGTTTTAGAATAAAAAAAAGAAGCCAGTTCTTAAATACACAACACATGATAGAGTGATGTTTCTGTACACCAGTGTGCAAAAGCTGTTAACAGTCCATATAATACAAGACCCCATATGTCCTTTTATTCTTAGAATAGGTCCTTGATCTTCTGAAAATGTCTCTTTGGCAGGGGCCCATGAAAGCGATGAGGTCAGAAGTATGAACGGTGTTGATGTGTGGCGAGTTCAGGAGAACCAATGGGAGGACAGATTGACTCCGGCAGCCAGAGCTTCTGGTGAAAACTCAGGTACTGTGGTTGAAAACAGCCAATCAGAAACAGGATATTTAAATTCAGACACTTTTAAAATCCATGATGAAATAGAAACAGAGACAGAGCTTTTCTTCCGTATTGTGATATACATACATTTGAGTGTAAAAGATTAGCAAAAAGAAGAAATGGAGGGTAAATAAAATTGATACAAAATAAAATAAAGCAAATGTAGTTTACTGTACTTGTTAACACTGAATTGTTGCCAAAAAGATCCATAACATGGATTTACAAAATAAAATCTTCATTTTATACTGGCTTATTATATTATATTATATTATATTATATTATATTATATTATATTATATTATATTATATTATATTATATTATATTATATTATATTATATTATATTATATTATATTTGTTTCCCCCTTTGTTTTGGCCGCAGAAGCGTGGTAGCGGGCCTTGTCTTGAATGCACTTCATTCCATGAAATGTTTATTCATTCTTCTTGTTCATTTAGGTAAATAATTGTCCAACAAAAAACATATTAAAATTAAGATACAAATTATACTAAACGAAACTCGTTCCAAATATATATATATATTATACTGGGCTCAGGATGTGAATGTGATAGAGGTGAATGAAAGTATTTACGGGAACACAGAGGACAGGGGTCAGGAGGTGAGTGTGTTGTGCATCTCTCAGCACGGTTAGCGGTCTGTGTGCTGCTTTAGCTTCACTGCGCCTCCACTTCGCCCGCCGGTTCTGGAACCAGATCTAAACAAATGTGATACACACCTGGACATGTAGGCAAACTTCATAAAGCACACATTTCATAAACTTTCATTAAACATTTATTATATAGTCGACAGATAGATAGATAGATAGATAGATAGATAGATAGATAGATAGATAGATAGATAATTTATCTGTTTTAATGTCTTTTATCTAGTTCTTTTATTTATCGATAATTTATATTTATTTATCTATTTCTTTTATTTATTTATTTTATTTTTTTCTTAAATATTGAGGCAAAACTTTTATAAAAAGTTCAAAACTACAAAAAACTACAAAAAAAAAGATATATATAAATATATATAATATAATACAATATATCATCTATATATCTATATATCATATATATATCGTATATATATATATATAACAAATATTAAAAAGTAAAAATGAAAAAATATATATATTTCGCTGTCATCACTTTGTTTCATAAAGTTTATTTAAAACTACAAAAAACTAACTACAAATAAATATTTAAACAAATATATAATTTAATATATTATTTATTTATTAAGGTGTATTTACAAATATTAAAATGAAAAAAATGTAATATATAATATATATATAATATATATATATATATATATATATATATATATATATATATATATAAAAGAACATTTTAAAATGTATTTAATTAATATTATAAATAAACAAATATTTTAACATACATTAATATTATAATATATATATATATATAAAGATATTATATTAAGGTATTGTAGTTACAAATACTGACTGAAAATTTATATATATATATATAATATATATATATATATACACACACACACACACACACAACACACACACATACATACATACATACAAATATTTGCATGTTATATTTTATTTTGTCAAAATTTGTACCTTTATGTAAATTCATTAATTACTAAAATTACTAAAAGACATTAAAATTAGGAATAATCTGTGTTTAGTTACAGCTCATTAATTATACAATTTTTACTTACATTCCTGCATAATAACATTTAAACTACCCATATTTTATGAAAGGATACCCTGGTCATGGAAAACAAGATTATCAAGAAGTGTTGTGTTTTCAGCAGACAGTGTATTGTACCTGAACTCTTCCCTCAGACAGCTGCGTTCGACAGGCGAGCTGGTCTCTGGTGTGAACGTCAGGATAGTGTGTTCCCTGAAAAAAACTCTTCTGCTGCTCCTCCAGCTGGCTCACGGTGGTGGTGGTTAGTAGTCTTCTGAAAGGGGAGAGGAGATATAATATCAATATAATAGATCTCATAAATTCAGGAAATATCTTCAAATAGGTTCAAAAGATAAGACAGAGTACATTTTTCTTAAACCGATCAATACACAAGCTGTAAAACCCTATCAAAAACTAAAAAGAACACACCTGTGTATGGACTGATTTTAGGAGCGTCCGTCTTTATCTTGGTCTGTGTACATCCAGATGTTTCAAGTGTCTTGTCTGTTCTGTCAGGTCGGACAGGTTTTTTCAGTAGTTCTTCAATAGTGTGTGATAGAAGCTTTGGGCTGTTTGTGGCCGTCCTGCTCTCACGGGATGACGTCTCCACGTGTTTCTCTAACTCCACATCATCTAATTGCATTGTCTTTGAATCTTCTTCAGTGTCTCAAAAGTTCAGGATACTATCCCAGAATGACTTGAAGCTGTCCAGCTTTTGTGTAATAGTCAGCAGCGTGAGTCTGATATGACTGAAGCATTCATAGGAGGAGCAGCAGCTCATTAATTATTTGCTTGATCTTGTAATGGTGTGGTTTTCATTTTATATATCTATTCAATAAAGATTTGTTTTTTATTTTTATAGATTGTGTAACATCTATTGGCACTTGTAGCAAGGTTTGCACTATCGCCACTATTGGGATTGGTTACTAAACACAGCGTAGCAATCATCACAACTTGTTAAGTTTATTAAAAGAGCATTTTATGTAAATTATGACAACCCTTCTTCATTAATTGTTTGTAGTGCACAGATACAGCACCTAGTGACGCTTCTTTAGACGACAGCGACATCAAGCGGTCAGCTCTGGATTCACACGTTTCTTAAAGTTGCTGTATGCAATGATGAAAATCTAAATTGCATATCTTTTAGTCCATGCATGTTAGCTTTCAGTTCATCTATATTGCTAGTGTACAGAATATATATTTACGTACTTAACAGACATAGAGTTAAATTGCATTTAAAAGTCTTATTGGACAAATAAAAAAAAAATTGATATATATGCATTAAATAAGTTACATATTGTATAATTTAGTATTGGATATCTACATCTGGAATATTATAGTTAACTTAAACCATACAAAATAAATTTTTTGTGCATAAGAAACATAAATAAGTTAACTGAAATAAAAAAACTTTTTTATTTCAGCTAGTTGCTAAGGCAGCATTTCTCATTTTAAACTAAAAAAATTATCAATTGATGTTGAAAATGATTATAATACGGGATTTGTAGTAAAAATGTGGTAATACAAATGGAAATCAGTAACTAAAACAAACGAAGTAACAAAAACAATTAAAAACTCTATAGTATACTATTGAAATGGAATATACTATATATATATAATTAGGTAGCTATATATATATAAAATATAAAACTCTTAATAGCAATCTCTCAATGGTACTAATATAATAACACATTAAATACTATATATATAGATACTTATATATCTATATATATATATATATCTGTGTTTCTGTAATATGATACTCATGTTATGTATATAGTCACTTTATTTATATATATGACGAGGATAGTGCCTAAATGGGGCTATATATGACGAGGATAGTTAAATATAAATGAGGATAGTTAGTTCACAGAAACAAATGTGTGTGTGTGTGTGTGTGTGTGTGTGTGTGTGTGTGTGTGTGTGTGTGTGATGGTGTGTGAGTGGAATATGTGTGGGTGTGTGTGTGTGTGTGTGTGTGTGTGTGTGTGTGTGTGTGTGTGTGTGTGTGTGGTATATGTACCACCCTCTCTAGCAGACATTGCAGGAGCAGAGTACAGTAGGGTGAAAGTCATTTCAAATCCTCGTAGAGCCTGAGCTGAATAATTCACTAACACAAATCTATTTATCCACACACTTCTAAAAGTCCTTCTGTGGAAACACAGGAGCAAGGCCACATATGCAGTGCAGAAGTCCTTCATGGACGACTCCAGGGAGAAACATTCATCAATATTTTATCACGTCAAACGCTTTCGTCCGTGACGGATGTGTCTCAGGCTGAATCTGTGTGGCTCTGTTTATCTGTGCTGCGTTTCACCTTTCTGGAAGCACTTGAAAGTCTATTACCCCCAGAGACACTAGATGGCATCCTAAGACATCAAAAGCAGTGTGTGTTATGTAAATCAGTCTCAGGAACTATTTAAATGAGTCTGAATATATCAAATCCTGTTCTGATGCTGTATGTGGGTAGCTCTAAATCAAGAAAAAAACTGAAATCAATATATTCATAATCATAAATTAAAGACTGGGGAGGTTGAAATCCATATCACACCATAATCAGACCAAAATCAAATTCACAGAAACAATTGTGTGTGTGTGTGTGTGTGTGTGTGTGTGTGTGTGTGTGTGTGTGTGTGTGTGTGTGTGTGTGTGTGTGTGTGTGTGTGTGAAATTAAAATAATTATTTAGAATATTAAGAATGTTAGAATTTAAACATCACATTTGTATTTATTTTAAGTGATTATTTAATCAGTCTTCCAAAAGTCAAGACATTTGATGCTAAATTAAATGCAACTTAAATTTATAGATTAAAAGTGCACAGTTTTGTATAGAAATTGGCAGGATGTTGGAATTAAATGTAGCATTTAAAATATTTAAATGTAATCTTTTTAATTACAATTAATGCAACAATACAACGTGGGTGATTATTTATGTGGGTTATTGATTTATTAAATTAAAGCATTAATTTTAATTTTTTTAAAATTAAGTTTTTGCTAATGCCATATTTATTTTTAAGATGTTACTGTTTGAATTAAATATGACCATTCAGAATGAATTGTCAGAATGGCTTATAGAACTTCTTTTGTATTTTTAGTACCAGTCAATCATCATGCCGAGTCAGAACTGATTTATATTAAGCTGCAACATGGGCATTGTGTATACAATGCACCGTGCCATTCCAAGCATACTTAGCATGCTATACTAAATTGATTAATGTAAGAATATGTGATATGTTTTTTTTTAGTTTTCTTTTTGTCTTTATTTTCTCTCTGTTTTCTGTTGGTCATCTGATGGTCGTCTGATTCCCCCTCCCTGAGTCTCGGCTGTACTCTGTCTCTCTGAGAGGCAGGAGTTGTGCCAGATAGCTTTATTTCTCCAGTCTGAAGCAGCAAATGGATTACACATTCAATTAACACACAATCCCTCCTGCGCTCGCAGCCTCACGGGCAATTTACATCCCGACAATACGGCACGGTTTAACAACACCAATATTCCCTTACAGCAGCGGTGGTCAACCTTTTATGACCTGAGATCCCTCAACATGATGAACCCAGAGGTCCTGCTATAAAACAAAGTAACCATGTTATAATTTATATAATACAATTAAAATGATAATATTTTAAAATTAATATAAATAGATCAAAATAGTAAAATATATATTATTTTAATGTTATTTTTGTATTTTTAATGACAATAATTTTTTATAATATATTTTTAAATATTTATAATTAGTTTAACACATTAAATAATGTTTTAGGTAATTTGTTTTTATCAGTCCACAGTCTCCCTTCAGTACTTTCATGGGCCCCTAGGGGTCTGTGGACCTTCTTCTTTTGAAATTTTTTTCTATAGGGGGAGATTTTGTTTTTGTGTAATAATTATTATGTGCTGAAGATGTGTGAATATATGTGTGTTTTATCTGAGAGTGTGGATATAGGGGGCAGGTGTGTGTGAAGTTCTCACAAAGGACAGAAAATTTAGAACACGGCTTTGTTTTTTGTGATGAAGCAGCGTAGTGGTGAATACTTAGTATTTTGTGTTTTGTGTTTGTTTGATTTATTTAGTAGGTGAACAGTATTTGAAACTATGCAATATGTGTAGTCAAACATTTTGTATTGTTGTCACATGAAATAATACTGACTGTTTAAATCAGACACACATTCAAAATGATCACAAAAAAAAGATATTTAATCTTTAATATCTAATGTTAATGTTGCATGTACTTTAGCATAATTTGTCTTTATTGTTGGTAGTCCGATCAAATAGTCACTCAAATAAGAAATTAACTTTTAATAAAAATGATGAATATTGTATTTACAGCATTCTAAATATTCTAAATAAATATAATTAATATTCTAATTAATTTTAAGTCTATTTATTTATTTATATAAAATATCTTAACTTTTTGCAGTCTGATCAAATAATCAGATCATTCAAATAAGAATTTTAAATTTTCTTTAAATTTTTAAAAATGTAATTCAAATATTTAAATTCCAACATTCTAAAGATTCTAACTATTTCCTTAAATTCAAAACTTGTTTTTAATTTACTGCTGAAAGTCATTTGTCACAAAGTCATTTGTGAAGTTGAATGCGTTGCATTGTGGGATCCGTTCTTTCCATGCATACAGAATATTTGCACACTATACATACTGCATATTGCAAAAATAGTATGCTAATATTCTTTTTTCGATGTCATTAGTTACCTGAGGTGCATGCGATTCAGTGCTATTGGTTGATTTATACAGAGCTGTCACAGCCCGTTGACTCGTCTACTAACAGTCGACATGTCGATGCCAGTCAATTCACCGAAGGTCGATCTCAAACACTTCTCAAGAGCGAAGGCTTTGGCACAGTCTGATGGCACTGCATCTTCCAGGTGGAAGGCATTTGAGTGAGCGCATTTCATGCTACATTAAAGAGACTGCAATCAGTTCAAAGTGCACAAAGTTCCTTCTGGATCTAACAGAGGTTTGAAGCAGAATCAATATTCTGTCATCATTCTTTCCCAGTCTGACTTTTTTTAAGGTTATAGCTTTGAGTGATAAGTCATTTATTTACTGATACTGTCACATATACTAATTTAATGGTGCTTTTTAGAGTAAATGGGGACGGAAGTGTAAATGATGACATAATAATGAACATATTTCTTGGATGAACTGTCCCTTTAAGTGGGAGTTACATTATCAGAAGGGCAGTTAGTTGCTGCTTGTACTGTATATAGAGGACACACATTAGACTGTTCAGTATGCATCGTACTCCACATGCCTGTATCTATTTTTGATCATCCTTCACTTGCCTAAAGGTTAAATGACTCACAGAATTCCACCAAACAGGCTGGAGTTTCTGTGTGCCGTAGGACCTGCTTCATTATTCCATCGCTAATTGTCCTGTGTCCTGTTCTGTCTCGGTTCTTTGCGTTTTTCCTCTTCAAATCTTAATGGAAAGTTCTTAATCTCGGTAAAGGCACTGCAGTGTCATTGTGCATTCTGTTCACAGTTCACACAGGGAAGCTCGTTTTGGTGCAGACTGGTGGAGTTCGATAGTCTCGCATTAAAAAAAAGTGAAACTATCGTTTTTTTGTGTCATGGCATGCATACATATTTGCATGCATATTTGCATGGCAACCACCTAGAACATCCTAACAACCATATTGAAATGCCTTGGCAACACAGCCACATAACAACTGTGCAGCAACCTAGAACACTGTAGCAACACACTTAAACTACTAAAAAGATTTTCTTGCATAGCATGACACTAGCAACCACCCAACTCACCTTAGCAACTACATAACAACTTGACAACCAACAACTTGGAACACAGTGACATCCTACAGAACACAAGCAAACAAAGACAAATGCCATGGCAACCACCTAGAACATTCTAACAACACATAGATTTGCCTTGGCAGCCATTCACAACTGCATAGCAACTGTTTAGTCACATCTTGAAAATCACCTAGAACACTGTAGCAACTGCATGGCAGCAGGCTAAAACTATTAAGAATATTTTTGAAAACTACACAGCAAGGCCCTGACAACCACCAGCAACACAAAATCAAACACACAAAAATGCCATGGCAACCACCAAGAATATCCTAACAACCACATTGAAATGCCCTGGCAACCACCCAAAGCTGCACAGCATCTCCATAGCAACATCTTGGTAACCACCATAAACACTGTAGCAACACGCTTAAACTACAAAGAAGATTTTCTTACATAGCAACTCCTTAGCAACCACCCAACTCACCTTAGCAACTATACAGTAGAACAACACCCCGACAACCACCCACAATACACTAGCAACCGCAAGAAATGGCAAGGGCAACAATCTGGAACAACCACCCACAGCTGCATAGCAACATCCTGGTAACTAGCAGCATCTGCATAGCAACAGGCCAAAACCACCAACAACATTTTGCAACGCCCTGACAACCACCCACAACACATTAGCAACCGCACACCAGTACCCTGGCAACCACCCACAACACATTAGCAACCGCACACCAGTACCCTGGCAACCACCCACAACAGCTTAGCAACTACAGAACAGAGCCCTGGCAACCATCCAAAACAATACCAGTGCCCTAGCAACCACATAAAACAGCATTTCAATCACACAATACTCTAGTAATGCCCTGGCAACCAGCAATAACACTGGAGCATCACGCAGGTGAGTTTTCCCACAGCAGCATCATTCACATGTTTCTCAGACAGTCTGAACATCTTGTTTATGACAATCTGAACATCTTGGGAAGTCGTGGCCTAATGGTTTTTGTGATTGGAGTTTCATGGGTTGTGAGTTCGAGTCTCGGGCCGGCAGGAATTGTAGGTGGGGGAGTGAATGTACAGCGCTCTCTCCACCTTCAATACCACGACTGAGGTGCCCTTGAGCAAGGCACTGAACCCCAAACTGCTCCCCGGCCACCGCAGCATAAATGGCTGCCCACTGCTCCGTGTGTGTTCACTGCTGTGTGTGTGTGTGTGCACAAATTCCGAGTATGGGTCACCATACTTGGCTGTATGTCACGTCACTTTCACTTTCACTTTTTTCACTTTATTTAGGGTGAAATTTACATTTAATTTTTATGTTTATTTGTTTTTTCCCTTTTAATTTTTCTGGATTTTATTAAAAACTTTTTATAAAAAAATGTACTTATTTATTTTTCTTTTTTTCAGAAATACTGTGTTGTGCTTTCGCATTTTTCTGGTAAATAAAATTGTGGTAAATAATTTTCTGGTAAATATACCTTAAAAATAATGGTTTAATAATAATTTTATTAGTAGTAGTAATATTATCATTACATTATGTAATATATTTCTGTCATAGTTTCTTCAAATTAAAATAAACTTTTATTTTGGTGGGTTAAGACTTTTAAGTTTGCGTCTGCGCCATATATTCACACAGAGACACGCAGAACATGCAGGATTCATATTTAAATAGTAATTTGAGGCTTAATATTTCACTTTTGATTCAAGTGTACTGACCTACTTTTGATTTATTCATCAAAAATTTGGCAAATTCCGTGATATTCCACTTTATACAGTAAATTCAGTTTTTATGACTGGATTCTGCAATGTCTTCCACATTTTATATATATATATATATATAATATATATATATATATATATATATATATATCTATATATATATATATATTACATCCTATTTATTTATTTATTTGGGCCCTATTTATTTTCTATAATTTCTTCCTTGAACAGATGATCGCATAACAAACTGTTCTGTCTTATTATCATGCAAAACTGGACATAGATATGCATGTCATCATATGATATACACACTGATTTGTTAATACAGTCGTTGTGCTGTCAGTGCTGTGCTGAGAAGGAGCCTCCTGCTTCTGATTATGTTTTTCCAAGCATCATTACCCATCCGTCTACATCATGGGAGCACAGCAGTGCTCCAATGAGATGTTTCCCTATGAATGAGGAGTCTCTCATTGGTCCGTTGACTTTCTGCTCTGCCATTGGTGCGTCACTCGTTATAGAGACAGAACAGAATGAACAGATCCTTTACGACTTTAGTGACTTTGACAGTAAACGTGATTTATGTGGATTGTAACATTATAGAACAAACGTCTGTCATTCAAGCTCTGTGTGATCCTGGTGGCCCACACCTTTAAGGGGTTTTATCATAGAAACAGGATTTTATACATTTGCATAAAATGTGATTTTTTTATTTTTTTATTTAAACTATATATGTTTTTAATTTATTCTAATATATTAAGCATATTCTACAGTTTGTTTATTCATATATAATTTATTGTATAAATGCAAATAATTTAATTATAAATGATGCAAAGAATAAATGAATGTTTATACACTATATATTAATTAATTTAGTTATTTATTTTTATATTATATGCTACAATTTGTATGTATGTTTTCAATTAAAATGTGACTTCAAATTTATTAATATTGTACTTTTTTCTTTTTTTTTAAAAAAAAAAGCTATTTGCTTTAAAAGTTATATATTTTTTATTCTAAGGATGAGAAACATGCAATGGAAAATATTAATGTGAAAACAAAGCATACATAATTTTGCTACAGTAAATATACTAAATAAGCATATTTTAGATTAAAAAAAATATCTTAAAAGTTAATGCCGTATCTTACAACTATGTGTGAGTGTGAGATTTATATTTGCATTTGATATTCAATACAGTTTATCAGTTCATGCTGGGAATTGAACCTATGACCCTGGCATTGCTAGCATAATACTCTACTGTTTGAGTTACAGGAATGAGCATCAGCATCAGTTAATCTATAACCGGAAGCACATAATAGTCATGTGAGCCGTCCAGGTGAAGTTTGATCGTGTAATCTCATGGATGTAGGTGGGCCCGACTGCTTCACCCAGTGGACTCCTTTGTCTTGAAGGCAGAAGCAGACGCGGTTAGCCGCTCTGACGTGAATGACAGTACAGAGGAGAATGCTGTCAGGTCAGATTTAGTCTGGATGCTTTACACTCTCTGATCTGAGACAGACACGGTTTTTGGGCCCATTAACCCCGAAATGAGATCAGCGTCAAGTCAATCGCCGCTCCTCCTCTGCCTTCTGTCTTTCGGTATGGAGACTGCTGAAGGTTGAGCTCTCCAACCAGAGGAAGGAGAAATTACGAACTCTAAACCCAACGACTGGCAGCACATACACAGACCTTCAGTCAGTAAAATCAGTGTTCTGTGCTCTATACAATACAATACCATATTCAGAGATACTTCTGGTGTTAGCTGCTTGTTTTAAAACTTTCTTATTACCAGACACTAGGAGTGTATCTAATAAATATTATTACAATTATTATTTTAAAAATAGTAATAAGTGAATAAAAAAAATTGGTAATAAATAAACTAGTGTGGAAACACTTCAAAATTTGCTCAGAAAAACAAAGTGACACACTTAAGAAATCTGGGAAAACTAAAATAATACTTTCTTGTAAAACTCTAATAATATTTGTTTTATTTACTTGTTTTTAAACAAAATAACAGTGTTAAAGGGATACTCCACCCCAAAATGAAATTTTAGTCATTAATCACTTACTCCCATGTCGTTCCAAACCCGTAAAAGCTTCGTTCGTCTTCATAACACAATTTAAGATATTTTGGGTGAAAACCTGGAGGCCTGTGCCTGTCCCATAGACTGCCAAATAAATAACAGTGTCAAGGTCCATAAAAGGTATGAAAGTCGTCTTCAGAATACTCCATCTGCCATCAGACGTGCAATCTGGGTTATATGAAGAGACGGGAACACTTTTTGTAAGCGAAAAAAAATAATAATGACTTTATTCAACAATTCCTCTCCTCTGTGTCTCTCCAAATCAGCGTAGTGCCATCTTGCCGAATCTGAGCAGTACACAGGCGGCGTACGCTCTTCTGTGTCAGCTGCGCTGTTGTGCAGTTTTCTTTCAAACCAAAGCGTAAATACATGTAAAAATATCCTTGTGGCGCGGCTGACACAGAAGAGCGTAAGCCGCCTGCGTACTGCTCAGATTTGTCAAAATGGCACTACGCTGATTTGGAGAGACACAGAGGAGAGGAATTATTGAGTAAAGTCATTTTTTTTTCTTCATGTACAAAAAGTATTCTCAACGCTTCATAATGTTACAGTTGAATCACTGATTGCAGATGGAGTATTCTGACAATGCTTTCAATACTTTCCTGGACCTTGACACTGTTATTTATTTGGCAGTCTATGGGAAAGTCTCAAGCCTCCCTGTTTTCATCCAAAATATCTTAAATTGATTGGTAGAAGAATTGGTTTGGAGTTTGGAATGACATGGGGGTAAGTGATTAATGACAAAATTTTCATTTTGAGTATCTCTTTAAACAAAGGTTGTTGAGGGGGTATATTATTTCTGAAGAATCATGTGACATTGAAGACTGGATGTAATGATGCTGAAAATTAAGCTTTGATCACAGGACTAAATTACATTTTGAATATTTAAATAGTAAAACAAATGATAAAATATTTCACAATTTTACTGTTTTTGTTTTGGATCAAATAAATGCAGGCTTGGTGAACAGAAGAGACTTCTTTAAAAATCTTACTGTTCAAAAACTTTTGTCTGGCTGTGTGTGTGTGTGTGCGTGTGTGTGTGTGTGCGTAAATATATATTTTTATCTATAATTTAAAATCTTAAATGTATTATTTATTAATTAATTCATTAATTTATTCATTAATTTATTTATTCAAATGTTTAATCATTTATTTTCATGTAGTCAACTAAATAATCCTGTAAAATGAAAGGTGTTTTGCTGCACAGAACCATTGAAGAACCATAAGAATTGGATTGAATTTGTCAGCTAAAATATAGTTTTATAGTTGTTTTCACAGTTTTGTTTTCTATATTTTCACTAGAGGAAAAAAAAAACACCATTTACTCTGCTTTCATTTGCTGTAATAAGATCAGATCTCCTGCTCTTCTGTCCTGAGGGCTGATTTGGGAACATGAGGCTTGTCATCTCTGACAAACATCAGATGATGATCATCATGATGGTGGTTGTTCCTCGTTAGCCTGCGGCGGTGTGCGTCATGCTTCCTGTAGTCCTGACCTGTATGACAGCATAACCTGAACCGCAGAAAACAGAATAAATAAATAATAAATAAAATCTATATTTTAACAGAAAAGGCCAGCGCTGTCAGAGAGAATGTCCTGCATCCATCCAACAGAAGTGTGTGTGTGTGTGTGTGTGTGTGTGTGTGTGTGTGTGTGTGTGTGTGTGTGTGTGTGTGTGTGTGTGTGTGTGTGTGTGTGTGTGTGTGTGTGTGTGTGTGTTTTATGATCAAACATGAAAGAGACATGAGGATGGATGGACTGTCACATTCACAGATGGATGTTTAGGAACGGCATACTTCTTCTGCTATATCCCACAATGCAATGAGCTCAACTTGACCTTCCATATCGCTTCCATATCTCTTCTCTTGACCTTCCATATTACAGACAAACAATTTTAACTAAAATTGAAACAGAAAATTATTTTAGTCATAAGTTATTACAAGTTATTATAGTTAGTGATATAGACATTCTGTATTGAAAGAAAAATGATTAAAAAACACAATAAAATTAACTTTAACTAAAATAAAAATTTAAAAAATGCAAAAAATAAAAATAAAAACGAATTCAAAATAAAATAATACTAGGATACAGTAGTGCACACTGTGTAGAAACAATTTTCACTCAGAAATATACAAATTGCTCATAAAAATATATGGCAAATAACATTAAACTTTGAAGAACAACAGAAGTAGTTTTTTCTTGTTAATCTCCAATAATGTTTCATTTACAGTATGACTTAAAAAAAAAACACATTTTGACACACATATGTAAAATATAAAATATTCACATGCTATGCACAGTGTACTTACTATACACACTTTAGAAATAGCAAGAGCAGTGTGCTGTTACAAACACAACCAGAGAAATAAATGTGCGAGAGCAGAGACATGAAGGGTGCAAAGCAATAGTTAAAGTGTCATTGCAGGAAAGCACTGTGTTTCTGTCAGGCGTCTAATGTTCTCGCCGCGAGTTTGTCTTTAAGAACAGCCCGCTGAGGAAACATGAACATGTGTGCGGTCCATTAGCATTCACCTCAGCGTGACGCGACGAGGCCCGTCCAGAGCCGCTCACGGCTTGACTGACAGCTAATATGCTGTGGTTTCGTCCATTCCAGCTGGATCTGAATCTCTCCGGACTGTTTTCATTTCTAAGAGGGTAAATAACCAGCAATAAGCCAGGCGACGTTGTGGTGCATTCGGCTGGGAATTCGAACACCGAGGCTTTAGCAGCTCAAAGCCTCATACGGCTTTATTGTGTTCCTCTATCCCTCGACAGCACTTGACAGTAGCGATACAGGAGGTTATGATAGAGCGCCTTATGATAAAAAACACCATTCAGCCTTCGTGTCCTTATCACACTGAATATAAAGCGTGATTTTCCTTCAGAACGGCTTCAGACTTTCATGAAATCCTGTTGGAGGGGTTGTGAAATACCTGCGGCGGGATACTCCACCATTCTTCAAGTAGAATAGCCTCCAGTTCTTATAGAGATGAAGGAGGTTGAAATTTATAATCTTTGCAAACCTGTGCTTCCAACTGTCAGACACTATAGTTGAGTTTGTCCTTATGTGCATAACAATTACTGCATTATAGACTTCAGTAGGTGTTGTTTAGAAAGAAATTAATACTTTTATACAGCAAGGATGCATTAAATTGATCAAAAGTGACAGTAAAGACGTTAATTATGTTACAAAAGATTTATAATTAAAATAAATGTTGTTCTTTGTAACTTTGAGTGCATCAGTGAATTCTGAAAACAGATGTATGGTGTCACGATTAGTCCAAGGATGAAGATGATGAAAATAAAATGAGGTTTATTCACAGTGAGTGTGTAGGTGATTTTTGTGAAAATATGTATGGTGTCACGATTAGTCCTTAATACAAGACAAAAACAGTAACGATGAACAACTGAGTTGATAAATGAATTCCATGACAAGACCATGACAACTAAAGAGTGGCGGGAAAACCGAACAGATTGAAGATGTGAATGAGATGTCCCTGTAAGAAGAACTAATAGTCCATGAAGATGAATGTTAACTGAATTGATTGTGGATGTTTTTGAAAATTAAATGAATTTTTGTGGAGTATGGATGTTTTCAAAATTGAAAATAATCAGAAATGTTTGTTTTGAAGATTGTCAGTATATTAGAATGATTTCTGAAGGATCATGTGTCACTGAAGACTGGAGTAATGATGCTGAAAATTCAGCTTTGATCACAGGAATAAATGACATTTTACAATATATATTTAAATAGGAAAATATGGAAGCCTGTTTTCACCAAGGAATTAAAAATAAAAAAGTAATTGCAACTTTTTATCTCACATTTTTACTTTTTGACTTTTTGTTCCTCATAATTCTGAGTTTGAATCTCACAATTCTGAGTTTTTTTTTTTTTTTTTTTTTTAATATTTTTTATTTATTTTATAAACATTTATCAAGAGTTTACATTCTTGAATTTTTTTTTTTTATGCCACTGGATAAAAATTACAAGTAAAGACTTTTTATATTACAGTCCTTACTTTTTTTTTTTTGACTTTCCTTCTCAGAATTACGAAATTTATGTCTAGCAATTATGAGCTTATATTTTGAAATTCTGAGTTTGTATCTTACAATTGTGAGAAAAAACTCACACATCTGAATTATGAGATATAAACTCAGATTTTCGAGAAAAAAAGTCAGAACTGTGGGATAAAGTCACAGTTATTTTTATTTATTTATTTATTTATTTATTTTATAGAAAAAGCCTTGCAGCCTTGGTAAACATTACATACTTCTTGCAAAAAATATAAAACAAAAACCCAACCTTATGAATGGCAGTGCATAAATAATATAAAGATTATTATGTTTAATAAAATATCTGTTTGTTGTTGTTGTTGTTTTATAAGGGGAAAATTAACCCTTTACTGCCGTCATCAAATCAAACACTTGCACTCTTTGCATTCTCTGCATGTCCTAAAATGTAAACCACTTCAGATGTAGGAAAAATAAAGCAATATGTCTCAGATGACCATGTTATGCTTTTTTGTGCATTGTCTGTGGACAACCAGTGAAAACACCTCTACCATAAATCCCAGATTAATAAAGCTTATGGCGTGCATTCTTCCATCTCTGTTGAGTTCAGCCTCAGTGCTGCTGATGTACTGTAGGTTCCTCTTGTAGCCATGTAGTTACATTACGTTACACTGCCATTGCCCTTTACAAGGAACTAGCATGATTCTGCATAGACTTGTACACATAAATAACAAACAGTTTTGCAGTTGTGAGACCAGTGCTCCTGCGGTGTCAGTCTGTCCTCGTTGTGACTGTTATTTGTCTGATGTTTGCTTTGTAAATGCACGTATCACTGCGCTAATTGTCAAGATATCCTTTCTAGCTGACAGGTTCTGCTAATTGGCAATCAACCTCGTGTGACTGTTCATTTGCAGCTGCGTTTGTAATTTCGGATTTAATTACATTGAAGTCAGGAGCGTCCTTTTGTAGCATCTCTGTTGTTTTATTCACAATCTGTGTATACACTGCTTGGACTCATAGAATGCAACGTGCAAATGCATCTGAAATAGCTACTAAAATGCTACTAAAAATGAAATGGCCAGCACAGCGTTGCAGGACATACAGAAATGGATGGGTTTTTCCAGCACATCTCTGCCAGGTCAGGCTCCATATCCATGTAAAAGGTGCTCAGATGCAGCTCTGAGAGTGAGAGCAGATAAATACTTTAGGTGCCATTTACAGTGATAAAACTCAATGGACTGTTTGCCTCAGTCTGAGGACTGAAGGATGAATATAGAGAAAGAAGCAGCAAGCAGAAGCAGAACGAAGGAAAGAAATAGGTAATAATTTGGCTAAGAGAGACTGTCCTTTAGAGAGAGAGAGAGAGAAACCAATAAATGAATGCTTAAAAAACCTGTCCAAGTCACATTTCAACCCAAAATCAAAAGAAGAAATTAAACTTTGCAAATGCAGCCTATTTTATGAATATCTTTTTCTCAAGGTATAATTAAGCACTTAGATTTTCCTAAAAACGATTTAATACTATTTAAATTGTAAAGTATTTATGCATCATTTATAACATTAAAGTAATAAAACTGAGCTTAATCATCATAAAAAATATATATATTTTTAAAATGCAATAAATTCTTAATGGTCATAGGCTTCTTTTTATGCAAAATATAATTTCATATTTTTCTGTATGACTTCTTTGCAAGATGAGCCAGGTTATCGACGGGTGTGAGAGACAAAAATAAAATGCAATGAAAATCAATGCAGATGGCAAGGGTACAGCAAAAGGCTAAGATAGGGGTGAGTTGGCAAAGAATGAAGTTACTGACATTTCGATTAGACCTGGAAAGGTCGTCAGTGTCCCAAGATACCAGTTTTGTTCAACTTTGACGTCTAGTACAAAATCCTTGTCCATGTCTTCATGTTGCACTACTATGGCTAAATGGTAGGACCATTTTTTGTTGCATTCATTTTTATTTTAAAACACTTTTTGATGCTATTTAAATCAATAAGTTCATAGAGATGACACCAATCTTACTGTATAGGCTTACAGCAAGATTCAGTCTTTCCTCATTGATAGTTTCATGTTGAGATGATTTTGTGATTCGCATTTTTATATTTTGCATCACTGCCACCAACAAAAATAGAAAGTTCCAAACAAACATGCAGAATAATTGGCACACCAGGAAACACACAGTGTTTATATGCTGTATGATTCAGTGTTTTATAACAAATCAGTTGAGATAATCACTTTTTCATAATGAGTCATTTTTGAACAAGTCAGTTGAGTGAATGATTCAATGACACACTCATAAAGATAACCACAACCTACACTATGTAGACTATATATGTATAATAATATAATTTAGATATTTAAAATGAAATAAGACAGTAATTAGTTTATAACTCTATATATGTTTGAAAAGCCTATTTATTTCATTTGTGCATGACAGCAACTTTCCAGCATGCAATTCGTTGGATTTTGGCTTCAGTATTTCAGTCTATCTTTGCCTGAAGTGTCTGTTTCATGCATTTCATTAATATTTTTGGGTCTTTGCTTTCCTGAGAGTCAAGGCATGAATATATAGTCAAGCTCTGGCGTAGTCCATAAATATTTGCCTTTAAGTCTGACAAAAAGAAGAAGAAACCAGGCATTCTTTAATCTATTTTTGCTTTAATTTCCGTTATTCAACTTTTTCAGCAAAAGAGTATTAAAATAATACCATATACAAGGGACTTGAGACAAGGGCATATTCAGCTACAACCTCCTACATGCACAAAGAGCTTTTGATTTGTTCTGGGAACTGGAGCAGAACATCCTGGACTAAAAAAAAAAAGTATAGCGTTCAGAGTCAGCACACTTACAGCAGGAGACAGGGATGGAAAACAAACATGTCTTCTCATATCACTGCTGTAAGCGAGATGCAGAGATATCAGCGTAGCTGAGCAGAAGAGTATGATTAGTGTTTTATGACCAAATATATCTACTGTGCTATAGCAAAATCTCTACATTTTCACTGTCACACAGTATATACTAGCACAGAGTGGAAAAATCATTTTCATACGAGGTGTATAAATGAAAACCTGCAGTGGAATCTCTTCAGAAGCTGCTAATGACAGCCATGGGCAGGTTTCGCATCTCCAGATGCCGACAAAGGAAAGACGTTACCAGTGTGTTTCCTTGGAAACTCCTTGAATAACAATTGCTGCTAGCTGTTTATTGATGTTGCCAACTCTTCCAGTCTGATGCATGCCAGCATGTGCCTGTTTTTCAAGTGTGAGGTGCTGGTGTTGAACATATGCTTGGCAGCGCTGCATCTCATTGAAGCCAAAAACATGCAGCCCTGCACTTAGATGTTTGCAGTTGACCTGGAGTAGCTAAGACCTGCCCTAAAAACATTTCTGACCAATCAAACCTTAGTAACTGTTTTTTACTGTTTTTTTATTTTTGTTATTGTTTTTCATTTTTTTTTTCTTTATTTTTTTTGTAGAGTTTTTTACTGCACCTGCAGACCAAAGTGCAGTACAAACACTTTATTAAAACACAACTTAAAACAAGAAACATCCTATAAAACAAAAAAGACTAGCCCACCCTCTCAAAGGCTAAAGACAAGAAATAGTTTTTGACTTCAATTTTAAAAGCATTTAAAGATGTGACCTCTCTAAGTTCCTGAGGAAGACTATTCCAGAGCCACGGCCCCGGAACAGCAAAGGCCTGGTCCCCTTTTAACTTTAAATGAGTACGAGGGACAGTAAGCAATTACTTATTATTTATCCTGTAGTTCACTGGTAGCCACTTGAGAGAAGCTTAAATAAGAGAGATATGATGACTTTTCTTAGCACCCACTAGCAGCCTAGCTGCTGCATTCTGAACTAACTGCAAGCGTGAAATAGTGGTCTGGCAGGACTCCACATACAACACATTGCAATAGTCCAGATGAGACAAAACAAAGACATTAATAACCTTCTCTAAGTCTTTTCTTGACAGAATAGGCTTTAGTCGAGCAATAGACCTAATCTGGAAAAAACAACTCTTTACTACAGCATTAATCTGCTCGTCAAATTTCAGCTCTGGGTCAAACACCACACCTAAGTTCCTTATTTGGTCATGGCAATAATCAGACCATGAACCCAAATATGTGGACATATCTAAACATCCTCTGGCGGGCCAAAAAACATAATCTCAGTTTTACTCTGATTCAGCTGAAGCAGATTTTGAGTTCTTAACCTCCTCTAGATGTACAAATAGCAAATTAGAACCATTGTTCTCTCCCACTCTTATAGGTAAATAGATCTGTGTATCATCCGCATACAAATGGTAAGACATGCCATATATTTTGAAAATTGAGCCCAGGGGCAACATATACAAGGAAAATAAAAAAGGGCCAATAACAGAACCCTGGGGGACCCCACAAGTAACAGGCACTGCTGTTGAAACAAAGTTACCATACTTTACAGAAAATGATCTATTTGACAGATAAGACTTGAACCACTCTAAAACCATCCCACTAATTCCAATTAAATGGGATAACCGCTTTATAAGAATGATCTATTGTGTCAAAAGCTGCACTTTAGTCCCATAAAATTAGAGCTGCCGTGTTACCTGCATACTCAGTGCTGTGACCTGCCCTAAAACCAGACTGAAATTTGTCTAAGATCTCATACCTACTTAAAAATGACATCAACTGGGAATAAACCACCTTCTCTAAAATCTTTGATAGGCATGGTAGTTTTGAGATGAGTCCATCAGTTGGGTTCTGTAAGTAAAAATCCCATTCATTTTCTCCATAGGGGAATTGATTTTTAATGATAAACCATTAATCAGATCTACTGAGAGCTACAATGAATGGTATATGCTTCACTTGAAGCCATCAGGCCTCATAATTTCAACTTTTTTAAGATCTACTGAGAGCTACAATGATTTGTTTATGATTTACTTTAAGCATTATTGTGTAATGTATTTTAAATTTTTTAGAAAGCTGATACAAACAAATTGCGCCAAAAGTCTCTTTATGCTCTCAAACTACTTAAATATGTGTGTGTGTATATATATATATATATATATATATATGCATATTTTGCAATACATGTAAAATTATATTGTTTTATATACACAACCTATGTAAATCAAAAGTTTTCTATCTATCATCATTTGCAATGCTTCATGGGATTGTAGTTCTTTCCCTCATAAAAGCCATTAATTACACAGCCTTGGAACCTTTTTTTTTTACTTTTTATTTCAAATCAAAGTTTGTAATGTTGTTATTCACCTCAAAGCTGGTTAGTTTGGTTTTAACAAAAACTTTTTTTTTAATTCCTATGGGGAAAAATTAATGGGAAAAAAAACATACATTCTGAATCAGCTTTACTGCTTCATTTAGCCATTTCTTGTAAGAAAAACTAACTAATCTCGTGAGAAAATGTAACTAGTTCACAAGGTGGCGATGTTATATGAATTCATACAATGTGATTTGTAAGGAAACGTGTGACTTTTGAAAATCATTGCCAAACCAAGCAAGTTTTTGATTCAGTTTTTTCATACAAATCAGTTAAGTGAATAATTGACATTCATAAAGACAATCCCTTGTTTCATAATAAGTCAGCATTTTTAAACAAATCAACTGAGTGAACAATTCAGTGACCCATTAATAAAGATATTCACTTGTTCTGTTGCTGATTGAATTGTTGCTTTTGAATGAATCAGTTAAACGAAAGATTCAATAAACATATATGTAACAATAAACAACTCACGGGAAGAAGGAGGCGGGAACCGGCGAACTTTCAAATAAAACTTTAATAACCAAATAAACATAAAACAGCGCGACAGCCCCTCACGGTCGACTGCTGCGCACAAACAAAAACCAAACCACAAAATAAAGCCCAGGCCTGGTCCTCTCTCATCCTTCACTGTCGTCGCTCCTCTTTTGTATCCTCCCGATCTCCTCCGTGGGACTCGAGACCGGTGAGTGGAGCAGGTGTCGCTCATTTCCCAATCACTCCACCGGCCTCGCTCCGTTCCCACGGCTCTCGGCCCCGCCCCACTCGTCACAATATACTAGAAGGTCCATCTCTAAACCTAACAGAAAGTGGGGACTAAGCAGATCATACGAAACCATACAAATGAGATTGTATCGAATTAGCGGCCAGTTTACCAAATGTAAAATAATCACAAATTTTAGTGACATAATTGCTAGAAAGTGTGCTAAGTTTAGCATATACTTGTTGATTTATCGAAAGACAGTTGGTGAAGCCAACTATTTTGAACAAAGTTGTGTGAAAAACTCCCATAGTGCCTGGCTCTCAGCCAGCATGGAACTTCACATGCTTACAGGAAAAGATCACAGCCAGGAACAGATTAGCCGTAAGTACAGTGCTAAAGCTCACGGCAGAACTGTGGCTAGCGCCAACTCAGCCTCAATGAAGCCTTGTGACGTTCCTCATTCATTGTATATTCCCTCAGAGAGCAAAGGCTGTGGTATAAATGTTGACTCTTGACGCTTTTCCAATTGGCTCTTAAGTAGCTTGCCGCTGCGAGCTAATGTGAAGAGATGCTAGGAAGCTCTGCGGAGACACGCAGCTGAGAACACATTGGGAGTTGTCGCAGGATGTCAGACGTAGACTGAACATTAATACCAATGTTTCCAAAAGCTATTGATGGCATCAGACGCTACACTGCAATTAACTGCTGCTAGTGTGTAATTCACACGGCACTGCAATGGCACCATCTTAAGAACAAAAGACAGGTTGTGGTTAGCTTTGTTTGCTAAGGCAAGCAACACTATTACTTGGGCTCTTACTTGGGGTAGTGATTTGAACAAACCCCTAATAATAAGTCTGGTTTGTAACCTGGTAGCTTGTATAACTTTTCTATGCATCAGATTTGTGTGTGTTAAAACAGGTGGATAAAATATCACAAACACTCAGATCACCCTAGCAATCACTTAAAAACACACTAAATATCAACCAGAACATCTTAGCAACTGCATAGCAATTGACTAAAACCACCCGGTCAACTTAGCAACACACTAATAACCAACCAGAATAATTTAACAACCACATAGTAACACTAAAAACCAAAAAAGTCAACTTGGCAACCACATAGCAACACACTAAAAAAAAAAAAAAAAAAAAAAAACAGCTTAGCAACAGCATAAAAACACTTTAAACACATTAAAATTGCATAAAACACCCTATAAACCACCCAAAACACCTTAGCAATCCCATTGCAACACACTAAAACCAACCAGAACAACTTAACAACTGCATAGCAACACTAAAAACCTCCCATAACACCCTAGCAACCTTATAGCAACCAATTGAAAAACAACCAGAAAAACTTAGCAACCACATAGCAAGACACTAAAAACAGACCAACACAACTAAGCAAACCGCATAGCAACACAATTAAAACATAAATCACCCAGAATACCCTAGCAACCACATAACAACACATTAAAAACCAAGAACAGCTGAGCAACAGTAAAGCAACACCCTAAAACCCAAAACCACCCAGAACACCCTAGCAACCACATAGCAACACACTAAACAACCAGAACAACTTAGCAGCTGCATAGCAACACATTAAGAACCTCCCACAACGCCCTAGCAACCACATAGCAACCCACTAAAAACCAAGAACTGGTCAGCAGCAACCACATTACAATGCATTTAAGACCTTTTTGAATATCCTAGCAACTGCACAGAAGTGTGTTAAAAGTTAACAACCACTCAGAACACCTTAGCAACCACCAACAGAGAACTGTGAAATTTAGTCTCTCCACACAGAGGGTTAATTGAATACGCTGAGTAGATGAAGCGTTGCAACGTCTTCAGACAACCCTTATAAGAATATAAGTGTTTCTGTGTAAGAGTAAAGTCAGTCTCCTTCACTCTCTCTCTCACACTCGGCTGCCTGGCGACGTTGCCTTGGCAACTGCATTGCATCTGTGAAGTCTGTAGAAGTGCAATCCTGCCCCCGAAAAAAACACACACAAAGTCAAGGAGAAACACTGTGATGACTTAATTTTCTTCCCTAAATGAGAGTATATCGCTGGCGTTTAAATTGATGAGCACTGAAAGAATTTCCCCTGACACTCGTCTCTCTGATAGATACAAGCCCCGCCCACTGAGACAGAGAGGAACCAATCAGCATCTAGCGTTGTGTTTGTGGAGATCGAGTGAGAAAGCCATTTAAGCTGCTTATATTGGCCATCTGAGCTTCAGCAATCCAGGATCAGGCTGTCTGATGAGGAGAAACACTGAAATTGTTTTGAATTGGCTGAAGTGCTCAGAATCTTAAAGGGATAGTTCAGCCAAAAATGAAAATTGACTTTTAATGTACTCACCCTCAGGTCATCCAAGATGTACTGTAAGTCAATGGCTACCGTCACTTTGAGAGTCAAAACAGCATATACAGGCAACACAAAATAAATTCCCGTGTTCTGAATTGAGGTCTTAGGAAGCGAAACTATTGGTCTGTGCAAGAAACTGAACATTATTTACAACATTATTACCTGTAATCCAGAGCCGCAGGCAAACAGGGAGATCCAATTCTTTTCTGTGAACTGGTTCTTTCAGACAGTTTGATTCTATGAACTGGTTCAATTCACTAGACGCCACATTCATGCAATTATATTATTAAAGCACACAATAATTATGATCTTGTACATGTCCAAAGCATATAAAGTGAAAAAAAATATAAACATCACCATAAAATCTTTCATTTCACCCCTTAATTTGAGTGCTTGGTTCACGCATGCACATATCAGCAGCTCATTGGTCTTCAGTCCAAGTCGAACTGTTTCCTCAGTTCAGTGACTGTTAGAGGAACTGGAGCACTGAATCAGTTCATGCATCACAGGATCAGAAATGCTGCTTTTTTTTGGCTCATTTCCAATCAGAGTGACTGTCAGGCATCTGAAAGCGAGTTTGGATTGAGTAACTTGTAGATCAGTGCTGCTCAAGCCACAAACTGTTTCAGGTGATTCAGTCAGATTTGAACTTGTTCAACTAGTTCACCAAAAAGAACCGTTTAAAAGAATGATTCGTTCACAAACCAAACATCACACCGTTTGCCATTTGCTCTGGATTACAGGTAATATTGTTGTAAATAATGTTCAGTTTCTTGCACAGACTGATCATTTCACTTCATAAGACCTCAATATATCATCAGGAGGCACGGTATTCATTTTGTATTGCCTGATATACTTTTTTGACTCTCTAAGTGCCGGTAGCCACTGACTTGCATTTTACGAAATCACTAAGGACAATGGTTTCAGCTAAAAAAATCTTCTTTACTGTTGGGTGAGGCCCGAGTAAATTAACAGCAAATTTACATTTTTGGATGAATTATCCCTTTAAAGCACTGTCTGATTTTCTATTTGAAACGACATGATTCATATTAAACCACAAACGCTGGTTGTGTTGTTAATACTGCGTCAGTCATTATTGGGACTTGATTGTCAGTGTGTTTGAGATGTTAAATCTTGATTCTTTTAAAGTTGGTGTCTGCATTATTTCACTCCTGACCTCATTCTCCAGCTCACCATGGGAAAGCTCACACATGTAGTGCATGTAGAAATGAAACACTCCTTCTATTTTTAGCCCAGAGCTGCATTCTCGCAGTGCGCTTCACCACCAGCTGTGCTTCAGGTCGACACGCTGACACGCATCAAAACACTGCTGGCTGTGTGTACTTCCTCTAGAATCACTGTTTGATTTTACTTCACATCAGACGAGCGTTGTTTGAGATGCTGAAGAGTGGATCCTATAGCAGCGTGACAGATGGGTTTTAAAACTAGGATTGTGTGGCATTTAGAACTGAATTCAATTCAATTTCTTTCCAGAGCTTCAATTCAATGACTAAATAGTGAACAGGATGCTGTATCAGGACTTTGAAAAGAATATATACTGTATAGCAAAGAAAAAAATTGAAAAAAGATAATATATAGAAATATAATTCATATTAATTTTTTATAGATTAT
The DNA here is from genome assembly GCF_018340385.1 of Cyprinus carpio. NCBI lineage: Eukaryota > Metazoa > Chordata > Actinopteri > Cypriniformes > Cyprinidae > Cyprinus > Cyprinus carpio. Next base: position 3,558,680 of record NC_056600.1, on the reverse strand, counting down.
GCCAGAATTCAGTTATCCAAATGCTCTTATTTACTCTAAAAGTCTCAAAATAAAACAAAAAAGATATACTGTATAACTGATATATATATATATATATATATATATATATATATATATATATAACTTTATATATGTACTGTAATCACACACACACACTGATATATATACTGTATATATACTATATATATATATATATATATATATATATATATATTAATATATATATATATATTATTTAAAAATATATTTTGATATTATTAATAATAATAATAATTTGTAACATTTTTAAAGTTATTTATATGTTATTAATATTGTATTATTGTATTTTTTTATTTTTTATTTTATTTACGATTGTTTTATGGATGTACTGTGTGGCAAAATTTAAATCTTATTTGATATCTGAATTCCTTTGACCATATTAAACTTTCAGGGAATAAATAGGCATAATTAGTTCAAATTAATGGTGTAACTATTTTGCAAAACTTGCAGAACTTTTGTTGTCCAATTCAGCATCCTGTAACCCAATTCTTTTCTGATTCACACTTCCAGTTAAAAGGAAGCCAGTTTAAATTGTGTCTCGTCGCTGTTGCTCAATATGAGAGCCGAGAGCCACAGCTATGCTAATGCATCTCATACACAAGAAAGCCAGCGCTCCCCGCCGACTGAGGCCGGCCAGGAACCCTGAAGAATCCTCTCGATGGTCATGCCATGCCTGTCGCAAAAAGATGAAAACAGATGATTTTGCGTGGCAGCCATGCAGGGCCGGAGGCGATGATCTAAGTCAACTTTAATCACAGAGATTAGAGACACCAGGGGCACGGCCGAACAACACCTAGCAAAGTCTGCCTGCAGGTCTTTATTTGAAGACGACAAACCTCATGTAATATACATGAGTGCATTCTCATTTAGATACGCCACGCAGACGCGACGGCAGCCCCCGGCTAAGAGTTTTAGGATGCTAGACTGGTGCTTAGGGATGAGAATCGTCAAGAATTAAATGATTCTTGTTCCAATTCCACTTAACAATTCCAGTGCTATCATAACACAATGCTCAGAAAGACTCACAGATATTCTATTGAACCAAATCAATTAAAGACTGATTCATTCATATTTTTTTTTTGATCTTTTCGACCAGTTCATTTAAAGATTTGTGATTCATTCTGACTGATTCATGACTGATTTATTAATAGTCTGTAAATCTTTTCGATAAATTGATTACGTGAGTCTTTTGATCAATTTATTATAAGAGTCTTCTTGACCGATTTATTACACTTTTTGCATGTTTTTGATCAGTTCATTATAAGATTTATGAATATTTTTGACTGATTCAGTAGAACATTTGTAAAGTTTTTTGATCAATTCATTAAAAATTTCGAAAGAAAATTTGTGAATATTTTTGACCGATTCATTGAAAGATCTGTGAATATTTTTGACAGATTCATGAGAAGATTTATGAATCTTTTTGACTGATTCAAGATATGCCAATCTTTTTGATGAATTAACTGTAAAATTTGTGAGTCTTTTTGGTCAATTCATTATAAGTTTTGTGAGTCTTTTTGATTCGTTAAAATTAGATTTTTTTTTCAATGTTTTTACACTAAATCATTAAAATATCTATGAGGCTTTTTTTTCTGACCGATTCATTAAAAGATCTGAAAGAGTCATTTTTTGGTGCATCAGACTACACTGGTCGTGCTTTATATTTGTTATATTTGTGCTAGTTGTTTGTCAACAGAAATGAGTTGTCAATTTACTGTTTTTGCATCATTTCACTATATTTATTTCTCATTACATTCAGTTCAGAGAGCAAGTTCATAATTTAGCCAAAGCAATTTCTTCTATTACTGTGGACTTACTCTATAGATTCAATAGTGATTTTGAGCATTTCACTCTGTCCTTATTTTCACGTTGTTCTATTTCGATGAATCTTCCTCTATAATTTTTGTCCATTATGAATATTATCAAGTTAATTTCGAGCTCTACTACCAGAGGCCATTTTTATTATGATGGTTAAAAGGTTACAGCCAATATAGTCACATGTATAATCACCCTCTTCAGTCCAATCTCTGCTATGTATTATTATGAAGACAGGCCACTTCCTGTCCTGTCATAACACAAATCAACACTGACTGTTAATTCTTGTTGGAAAAACTAACATTCCACACTAATTACTGCAGGAGGAAATGATATGATAGGCTTTCTCAGGCGGCGTGCTGTTAAATTCATGACCACGCAGCACCTGTCTGGGTGTTTGGTGATGCCGTACGTTCATCCCGCTCTTAACGCCGACTCCAAGAGCAAATACCTTGCCCCTCAAGGTGAGAGACCCTCTGCATACCAAATCAGTCCTGCCCCGTCTTGTCAGGACCCATTCGGCGGAGCATCCATCTCCCCCGGCTCACCCCTCTCTCACACGAGGGTTAGAAAAGGCATTGTGGGTAATGATATGCCATCATCTCTTTGCTTATGGTGCATGGCATCTAATGGCCCCAGCAAAACATGCTCATGTACACATGTGTGAACGTGGATGTTCTCCAGCCTTATGATTTCAACATGATAAACGGGGACCAAGCTGTGGATTCATGCTGGAGAGCTATATCAGATATTCTGGATGATTTTGCATTGACTAGGCTATTGTCTTTTGGGAAAATTAAATAAATGCTTTGCAGTGTTTTTACTTTTTTTAACTTTATCTTGCACTTTTTTTGTCTAATCAAATATGCACTAGAATGGGAATTTTGACTCATTTAATTCATTTTCATGATTCAGTTCAAAGCACTCGATTCAACAAATCAGTTCAAAACTCATTCTGAGCAATTCATCACTCAAAAATGTTGTATTATGTATTGTTGTAGGAAGAAAAGGATAAAAAAGAAATAAATTACATAAAAATTCAATAAATAGAAAAAAATTAATATTCTATCTATCTATCTATCTATCTATCTATCTATCTATCTATCTGTATAATATAGTTGTTTATTTTTAAGAATTTTATAAATAATATAATTTTATTATATTATTATTGTATTATATTATTTATAACAATTTCATACATATAATGAATTTAAAATAATCTGTCTATACATGATTTGTTAAATATAAAAATTGCATATTATTTAAATTTTTTATAAATATAATATTATTGTATTGTGTTATCTATTTAATATAATCTATCAAATGTTTTGTCTAATCAAATATGCACTAGAATTGTGACTCTTTTAATTAATTTCTGTGAATCACTTATATATATATTCATATATATGAACGTGTGTGTGTTATTATTAATATTCAATATTAATACATATCTATACATAATTTGTTAAAGCAGAATAAATATCAAAATACATACTGACTATTCCCGATAACAGTCAGTAGGAAATTCAGCCATTAGGTCCAAGAAGTTAAAACAGACTTATTTTTCTATATCAGAGAAATGGCCAGCTGAACTTGAAGGCTGATTCTGAAAGGGTCAAAGGTCAGGGGCGATGAAGAGTTCTTCAAAAACACATCTGCATCAAACCCAGGATGAAAACAGACAGTTGTCAAAGCCACTTTGTCGTGTCTCATAACACATCTCCGTCTGAGCTCTCATAATCTGTCTCTTTTGTTTAGCAGAGAGATACTATTGAAAATCCCTGGCGGCACACAGATAAAGATTATCATTAATCCTGTTTCTCTTAATAAGAATTTCATACAAAGCAGCTGGTGCATATTAAACCAAGAGCGGAGCAATAAAAGGTAATGCACTAATTTTTTTTTTACATATCACATTAACGTGCAAACAAATGGGCACTGAGCCTCGAAGACATGGTTTGGAAACGTTTCCCAAATGTCTCTGCTTTGAAGGGCCACGTTTTCTTCATTAAACTTTATTTGTGTACTCTAAAAGAAAGTCCATGTGCAAAGCATGGCTGTTGAACTTTAAGATGTTGTTGAAAACTGTGGTTTGACCACGTTTGAAGTCCGGTTTGGAGGAAGGAGAAGGTAGAGTGACACGGATGAGGACACATCTGGAAACGTGATGGTCACTCACACTTCTTTCAGTCTGCTTTGAGACTGAGCACCTCCGGAAAACTCATTAAAACAGTTAAAAGCTCTTGTAAAGTCAACATGAAACAGCGTTCACCACTTGTTATGCTTTCTTGGTAGGTTTACATTACAAAAAAGCAAGGGTCAGTAATGGAAGCCTGTTTCCGCCACAGGACAAAAATACAAAAGGACCTTTTTTTGAGAAATATAAACTCAATATTAATGCAGAAAATTCCAAATTGTACACTGATCGTTCGCAAAGAGCTTGATTGTCAGGCAATCTGACCAATCATAACGCCAAATCCGCCATCTTGCCCAACAAACAAATCAGACAGGAGAGTAGGTTAACTTCGGTGAACTTAAACTTGAAAAAAATGGTGTGTATTAATGTCATTCCGCATTTGAAATAAAATATGTTATCATGTTTATTTCGTGCTTCAAATATGAACAGACGATCAACTCGTGTGCCGCTTGAACTGAGGCAATACAGTGAACTGTCATAAAAACTGCACATTAAAGAGACACAAAAGGGTATTTATTGTTTGAGTTTCTTAAAAAAAGACAACATTTTAAAGCTGAGACCTTGTTTCATACCAGAAGTAACCTGTTCTGTCTTGTCTGTCGGCGTGTTGTGAGTTTTCTCTTTGCTCCGCAATGTATTTTTTTTTACTGCGTGAGACAATGTTGTGTAGTGTGAGAGAGGCATGGCTTGTCAGACATAGCAACAGTAACTAAGGAGGGCGGGTTTTTGCAAAGGGTCAATTGCAATTAAACTCTGAAGCAATTAAATTCTGAAAAGTCAGAATTGAGAGATGTCGCAATTATATATTTCTTTTATATTTTTTAATCCCTGGTGGAAAAATAAAGTACTCAGAATTCAGCGGAAAGAGTCTTAATTGTGGAAAATAATTGGGAAAATAAACTCAGAATTGTGAGATAAAAAGTCAATATAAGATAAGAATTGAGAAATATAAACTCAACATGAATGCAGTTTTGAGAAGAAAAGTCCAAATTATGAAGTTAACTTAGAATTGTGGGAAAGTAAGGGGATGCAATAATATTGAGTTTAATTTGTAATCTTGATCATGACTAGCAACTTCAGTTAGTATGAAACTCTGTTCACAAGCTATTTTAACATAGTAGATTAGAAAGTAAATCAAGTCCATTTTAAATGCTTAAATTAGCCTAAATGATCTGATGAGGCATATGAACATCTACTGCATGTGACCAACAGGTGCTAGCATTAGCAGGACATCTGTCCATACATTATAACATACATTTCCTCTTTCTTTTGCTCTATTAATCACGTCAGTATCCTCCAGACCCCTCGAACAAGCAGATATCCCTGTTTCTGCTGCAGAAATGCAGTGTAACTGCATGAGATGAGATGTAGCTGAAGAGGAACTCAAGGCCAACAGATGCGTAAAGACAGGAGACAAATTATGGATTTTTACAAGCACAGCATTTGTTTCATATTTCAATCAATGTCTGCCTGAGGTTGTACATTATCCTGTTAGCGATTGAGTTCAAGTGAGTTGAATACAGCAATGCAGTGCGACGATTAACTTAATTATCAGGCCTGTTTGCAATTATGCTACAAAAGAGAGTAACGGAGCTTTGATCCTGAGCAAGACATCTGTGTGCTTCAGGATGGACCCGGAGGAACCAGCTAAACTCCACTTCATGCACTCATTGCAACACATTTTGCTTGTACTTATTGAGAACAAAATAATCATTGGATGGTTGGCTAAGTTAGGCTTTTTTTTTCTTTTTTTTTCCAGATCTTGTAGTCATAAAACACATGTTGTTGTAAATTTGTTAGTGTTTTTTATTGTGTGTGTGTGTGTGTGTGTGTGTGTGTGTGTGTGTGTGTGTGTGTGTGTGTTCATTTATGTATTTCTTTATTTCTTGTTTGTTAGTTTACAAGGACTGGGTAATGTAAATAATAATAATAACAGGTAAAATAATTTTAACAGGTAACTAATTTGTTATGTATTTTAATTATATATGATTCATATTTTTTTACAGAAATATATATGTACAATTATCATAAATGCAATTATTAAAAATTACATTTTAATATTTATTGATATTAATACAATTTATTTTATTTAAAAGAAACCCCCATTTCAACAAAACAGTCAAGTCTACATCTGTAGATTCAAGATGTTTTTGAACACAATATTATTTAATCTTTAATCAAACTTATTAATTTGAATGCAATTCTTTTATTAAAGTTTAAAGATATGCTTTTAAAACATTAGCAAACACCTTCGCATGTGGTGAGTGTTGTATTTGCAAACTCTAATTATCTTCAGAAAATGTAAAAATGCAGTTCGACTAAAACTCCTACCAGAACATTAATTAATCAGCAGAATTAATTTATCTCATAAAGTGCATTAGTTGTCCGTCCATTTATTACTGTAAATATGTATGAGCATATGAATTATGAATGATGTTAATGCATGTCTTTTTGTTTGGAGCACTCTCTGTCCATCTCTGTATGATCTATAGTGCATCAGAGGGACATAGAGCCCTCGGGGGAGTTCGTTCAGCAAATTCAGATGTGACCGCCACTAAAAGAGGCTCGTTGAAGGATTCTCTATAGTGCTGACCCAAGAGAAAGAGATGTCAGGAGTCTGTAAGGTAGCTTTTGAGTTTCTTTGGTTCACTGTAAACCCAGTTAAGTTGGCAAAACTGGAGGTAATCAGTTAAGGAAATTTTAGGAAAAGGAAAGTTTTAAGTCAGCAGAACTGTCAGATTTTAATACATGCTCCTAATTTGAAACAGTTGAATAAGCTAATTCATGAATTTTACTCAAAAATGTATTTAGTCTGGAATTTTTTTTTTTAATTTAGTTAAGTATAAGTTGATTTGTTGTTTGGTAATGCTTTGATTAGCCTATATATTGCTGATTGAAAAAGCAACATGAAACATTTAACATATGCCTGTTCTCAAATTAATGAAACAATTCAGTTACTTAAAATGTGTACGTTTCGAGAACTTGAAAAAAAAAGAAAGTTCTAAATAATTATAAAAGTAAATTGGTTGAACTTGTTTGTTTAATATAAGTTTGCCCTACTCAAACCAATTTATTATTTTGAGCGTTAAGGTTTACAGTGTGTGCATATATATGGCACAACAATGCCACTACAACACCACAACAGCATCACTACAAAGTCACAACAACAACAGCGTCACTACAATGTCACAACATCACTAGAGCATCACAACAATGCCACTACAAAGTCACAGTCACTAAAGTGTCACAACAATGCCACTACAACGTCACTACATCACAACAATGCCACTACTAAGTCACAATGTCAATACAGCGTCACTACAGAGTCACAACAATGCCCCTACAAAGTCACAGTTACTAAAGTGTCACAACAACGCCACTACATCACAACAATGCCACTACTAAGTCACAATGTCAATACAACATCACTACAACGTCACAACGATGTCACTACAGCATCACAACAACGCCACCTCAGTCACAGTCACTAAAGATCACTACAACATCACTACAACATTACTACAGCGTCACAACAATGTCACAACAACGCCACTACAATGTCACTGTCACTACAGTGTCACAACAATGTTTAAAACTTTAACATTAAAAATTAATGTTTACAACATGTTGTACAACTTTAAAATTAAAACAAAAACGTAAAAAAAAATGCAAAATGTAAAGAATTAATCAATAAAAATTATCCTGACATGTACTGTAGGTGCCTAGATTTATTTTGGCTTTTTTTTATGTGCATGTTTTTGGCATGAACTGCTTTGTTGTGGTCTTCTAAATGGCACATCAGTTTCAGGTTGGTGCAAAACTTCCTGTTGGATCACCACTGAATCCATGCAGAAGAAAAACTTTGTCCATTTAGCATTAATCATGAGCAGGAGACATCAAAGCAGTGCAGATATATGCAGTGATGCATCAATCCTGAGCTGCCGAGCCATTCCAATTCTTCGCCAGTTTGCCATGACGGGCAGAAAATGTGTAATTACTTTATTTTCATCCCAAAAGTAATTTCCTGACCCGCTCAAGCAAGGATGATACATACAGTATTAATGAGAGCAAACTGGGGGCACAATCTCCTCCACATATCCAAAACGACTCTGATACAAAGGAGGAAGAAGGGCATTTGCTGGAGGAATAGCCCATCCGTAGATTAATATGGATGTTGAATTCACTCGCTCAGTCAGATCCGACCTGTTCGTCTCTTACCAGCAGAGTAATGGAGGCTAAATAGCTCTGATATCCAAAAAAAAAAAAAATGGAACTGATGATACACTCTATATGAGGGTCCAATTACATAAGCAAAATTTAGTAGAGTCAATCTCATAAAACCCGGCAGGAATATTACAAAAATCAATCTATGAAGCATCATAAATAATTATTAATATTAATATCAGTAGCATAATTTTACAAATATATATTCTGTACATTTCTATACATTATACATTTCTATACATTTTCTTATTCTATACATCTCTTTTTAATGTAAAGTAAAATTAAAATTGCTGTAATAAAGTAAAATATCCTTGAAAAAAGTGACGGGAAAGGTACATTTTACCACAAAATGTAGTTTCTATATATATATGTGTGTGTGTGTATATATATATATATTATATATATATATATATATATATATATATAGATATATATATATATATATATATATATATATATATAAAACACACACACGCACAAAATATCCCAAAACATATCTAAAATATTACATGATAAAAATGTATATACTACATTTAATATTAAACGTGTAAACATTAAGTATTAAAAAATTAAAGGGTTAGTTCACCCAAATATGAAAATTCTAATGACAGGATTTTCATATTTGGGTGAACTAACCCTTTAAAATCATTGTATTCATTTAAATTATTGTTGAAAATAATAGGAACTACTTACTAACTAACTAAATAAAAAAAAAAAAATAATAAGATTAAGAGATTTTGTTGGTTTAAATCACACAATAGAATAGTAATTTCAATACGAATTTCTATTATGCAAAACCATAGTTTCTTTTTTCTTTTGGTTTTGAGGTGGTTTTGATTGTTCCTGATGAAATGAACTGGAAAAGTGAGATCCTTCACACAATCAAAATAGCATTATTTTACATATGGAAAATGCATATGATTTATAATTGATTTTTGTGATAACCGTGGTAACTGCATAATATCACTTAGGGCCAGATATAGATGATGAGCCATGTCATGTGAGACCCAGTGGAAAAAGATTCAGTACCTCACACACCATATCAGCCGTCCGTCCAGAAACACCGCAGATGACAGCTCTCTGACAAAAATCCACTCGTCTTCATACAGTAGTCAGATTCACAGCAGGTTGATGAAAGCTGCAGGAAAACACAGAAAGACCAAGTCCAGAGAGCATCTGAGTGCTTTACACGAGACTGGAGTTGAAAACAGCAAAGAACAGATTGACTTGATTAGGATATAATACAGTTGTGAAGAGACTCACACACGTTTCTCACACATGGGAATCTGGTCTCTGTGTGAACATCGTACCTGTACGCCGGTGACAGTCAGCCGTTCTCAGGCTGCGTGAACATCAATAGAATTTTATTTTGTGTTGAAACAAAACTTGATTGATTTTGTATTGATCTGTGAGGAAACAGGCCGGAATAATAAAAGAGACAAATGAATAGCAGCTTAGAGATGTTTTGTAGTTCAGATTCAACTCCAGATTGAGTCAGCTCACCTCAATAACTCATACGCACTTACGGTTCAGCTCATTCTGAATAAACTAAAGCCTGAAATGTACTCTTTATGTGCATAAATGTAAATGTTTCCAGCTACACAAGCTAGATTTTGTGCATCGTTGTGTTTTGAAATAAGGCTGCAATTCGTAATTTACATTGTTGCATTCTCAGTGTTGCCACAAGGGGCAGTATAGATTCAGATTCATATTGCAACATTCTTGTGCATGCAAAAGTTTTCACTCATCAGTCATGCACATGTAAGACAGATTAGCTTCTGCTTCTATAAATCCAAAACCTCTTCTTCTATAAATCATACAGGGATTAAATGAATGAAACTTAAAATCTGGCTGTACATGCACTTTATAAACAAGGCTGCAGATTTCAGCTGTGGTAGGATCTGTGACATGGCCATTTCTGCTTGAGATGAATGTGGTTGTTTTTTGATTTTATGTGAAATTGGATTGTTTTTTTTTTTTTTTTGTTTTTGTTCTGATGGTGGAGGCGGTGATGAGCCCATCTAGAGACAAATGCAAACATTCCTCCAGATGTCCTTCTCCCAAAGGTAATGTTGGTTTCTCATCTCACAGCTGGTGCTTCTACATGGCTTTGGGCAACAGCGACACATTACGGTTTGATAATACCAACCTCTGTAGAAAAATAAGAGCATTTTACCTTTGCTGAGAGGAACATTTTGTGTAGTTTGAGATAGAAGCACTCACAATGGTAAAGATGAGGTCATATTAAAGGTGAGGTTTGACCAATCACCATCCAGAGCCTTGTGTGAATGTCTGTATAATCAGTAACCAGGAGCTCAGTGCCTGGACGTGAAACACACAGAGTCAGATAAAGGAAGAGCCAGGCGGAGACACATTGTTTGATGATGGTGTTCTTTACACAGAGCACACAGACTCTGTGAATGCAGGATTATCCCTCCGCTCTCAAACACTGAAATGCTGTCCAGGGTTATTATCCTTTACTTAAACTAAAATTAAGACAACAACAAAACAATGTCACTTAAAATATACATTAAAGGGTTAGTTCATTCCAAAATTAAAATTCTGTCATTATTTATTCTCACTCAAGTTGTTCCAAACCGGCATGAGATTATTTCTTCTTCTGAACACAAAAGAAGATATTCAAAATAATGTTGATAACCAAATGGTAGCCACTGACTTCCATAGTAATTTTTATTTCCTTACTATGGAAGCAAATGGATACCGTAAACTATTTGGTTACCAATATTCTTCAAAATGTTTTTTTTTTTTTTTTTTTTTTTTTTTTTGTGTGTGTGTGTGTGTGTTGTTTTTTTTTTTTTTGTTTGTTCATAGTGGGGGAGAGGGTCTTTGTTTATTGAGATTACTTAAGAAAATGATGCCCAGATTTGCTCTCCAATGGATGCTCTGCAGTGAATGGGTGCCGTCAGTGTGAGAGTCCAAACAGCCGATAAAAACATCACAATAATCAACAAGTAATCCACACCACTCCAGTCCATCAGTTAACATCTTTTGAAGACAAAAGCTGTGTGTTTGTAAGAATCAAATCCATCAAGACATTTTTTATCCATCCTGATGGCACCCATTCACTGCAGAAGATCCATTGGTGAGCAAGTGATGGAATGTTACATTTATCCAAATCTGATGAAGAAACAAACTCATCTACATCTTGGATGGCCTGAGGGTGAATATATTTACAGGAAATTTTCATTAAGAGGTGAAATATAACCCATAAGAAAAATCATGCAGTAGATAAAGTACAGTATCTTTATGTCTCCTGAGTTATAACAAAACAACTTCTGATCATTAATAATCTAAAGTCAAAAATGTGTATCAGATTAGATGGATAAGACTGGACAACATCATATATGAACAACATATAGAAAACGTTCAGTTCCTTTAATATAAAATTCACAGAGGCCAGTTTCCTAACTTTAATAGACTAAAAGTATTCTCATTGGGATTCAGCATCAGTTCCTCCAGTTTATTCCAGGATTAGAATTCATCGGCACTGGGAAAAACAGCCCATAAATGTTACTTCTTATTAAGCAAGATCAGTATTCTTTAGAATTACACTTGAAAGATCAATACGTGCACAAAGATGTGAGCTATTCACAAATATTATGAAAACAAATATCAGTCAAATGCATTTTTTAATCACAGTTCAGAAATTCAGAGTACAATCTTTCAGTCTGGCGTGAGTTAATGGGCAGGAACTGGAGTCGCTTTAGGGAATATTTTACAATTGATAGCGGAGAATCGCTCTGTGATTCGGATATGCTCACGTCTGGGCCAAACCCTACGGGCGAGAACCGAAAAACCCACTTCAGCACATTTAAGGGAACAAGTGAGGTGACGTCGCTGTCAAAAACCAGCAAATCCCATTAAATGTGATTTGTTTTTGTGGGTAGAGAGAGCTAGAGGGAAGAAACTGATAGAGCGACAGAAGAAATGAAATAGATTCGGTGCAGTTTAAACGTTAGTTGTTTCATCAAATTAGCATAGCTAAAGGGCTTACATACAAATACACACTTAACACACACCCAACTCAAAACCGGATGTTTGTGAGCATACACAAAATGAACATGTAATCAGATTCCAAAAAATAAGTACTTGTAATTCAATTATATTACATTTTAAAATGCTCATGATCAGATTAAAGTTACTTTTTTATGGATTGCGTGATTAAATAGTATTCAAACAATGGCAGTAAATTATTTATAATTTAAAACTTAAAGTTACCTTTCTAAAAATCCTACTGTCTGTCATTTCATTTAGCTTTGACTATATTCACAATATGTAATGATCAAGTACAGTAAATGTCGTACAAATAACTTTGTGATCCATGCTTTTAAATTTGAGGGAAAAAACAATATGTAACCTAGATTACATTACTGACTACAATTTTTATCATGTAATCTGTAATTAGTAAAGGACTACAATTTGTAAGTAATTTACCCAGCATTAAATATATAAACAATTATTTATTTTTCTTTATCTACATCAAATATGATGCCAATAAAAATCTCTAAATCCACCAGGACCAGAATGTCAATGAGAAAATTAGTCAAAAGGTCAAAATAAATGAGGAAAAGTATTATAATATCTACAGTTACAGATAATCCTATCCGGATGGGATCCGATTTCTCACGGGACCCCTGAGGTAGCTGAAAAAAAAAATAAACGTTTTTGCATCTGCAAAACACGACCTTCCATCTTCAGGGAAAACTCGTCCTGTCCGAATAGGAGATTTTTCTCAGACAAATTCATTAGGAGAAATAATACTTCGCATTTCATTCATTTGACTGCAGACTGGTCAAACCTGAGTTTATGACAGTGTTGATATCTAAAACTGAAAAGACAAAACTTTTATCTCTTCATGAAAGAATTGAGATATAAAAGATCTCCTTTGCGATTTTACTGTCCTATAAGATTAAGCACATACCAGTTTCTTATCTGTGTGTGTGTGTGTGTGTGTAGGACAGGTGCTTCATCCAGACACTGCGTCGACTTGCATCAAGCCCTAAACATAGCTGTGAATATCAATGAGTAAAGTGGAGCTCTTAAAGAGAGTTTTATTTTGGGATGAAAGCGTCCTGCTGTGCCGGACAGTGTCTCAGAGCCTCCGATGCCCACAGAGCTGAACTTCCTTTTTCACGCAGCTGAATTATACATCACAGATACTAGTTTAGTGCTACATGCTGCTGAAGGGGTTCACGCTGAGAGCATCTGGTCTTAATCAGCGCTCATTCAACTGAAGACGCCGCGCAATGCATGTAGGGTGACTGCGAACAGTTTCACGCAACAAATATGAAACTGTCAGTTTTATTTGGACTAAACAAAACGATGATTTCCGAACTAAGTAGGAGCATCCTAGGAGTAGCATGTAACACTTGACTTGAATCTTTTATGTACTGTATAATGCATTATTAAAATAATAGTTCACCCAAAAAGGAGAATTGGCTGAAAATTTACTCACCCTCGGGCCATCCAAGATGTAGATGAGTTTGTTTCTTCATTAGATTTGCAGAAATTAAATCACTTGCTCACCAATGGATGCTCTGCAGTGAATGGGTGCCGTCAGAATGAGGCTCCAAAGAGCTGATAAAAACATCACAATAATCCACAGCACTCCAGTCCATCAGTTAATATCTTCTGAAGGCAAAAGCTAATTGTTTGTAAGAAGCAAATCAGTCATTTACAGTAGACATTTGTAACTTCAAACTTCGGCAGAAATATGAACATTGTAGTCTCAACATCACAGATGAGAGTAATGCTAAAACAAACTGCTTTGTCAGCGTGGTTTGCAGGCAGGGGTCCAGGTCTGCAGTTTTAGTCCCATGAGATTTGGCACATCTCTAACTTCAGCAGAGAGCAGATGACTTAATATTTACGTCAGGTTGAGTTTTACACTTTCAGATCATGGCTGAGCATAAAATGTATGAAATAACTAAGCATATAGGCATACTTGTCTGTCTGATAAGCTAGAGTGGCCTCAAAAAGCACCTGGACACACATAAGACAAATTTAAAAAATATGAATATCAATGCATTAGACATAAACTCAAAATAAGTGGCATTCGTTAGCTTATACTTAACCTTTAAAAGTAGGGCCTTATCCACCTACTAAGCCTTACACAACCAATCACATGGGCGTGAGGAACCAGGGATCTTGAAACTTGACAGCATTGTAATACCATGTTTTTATGACGTATTATATGGTTGTTTTGTGCTTTTGTTTTTATTATATTATGTGAATTGAGTTAGTGTTTTTTTTTTTTGTTATTTTTGTGTATTATTTTGATTTTAAATTTTGATTCAAGATTCAAAATTTTTTATTATCTATCAACCAGTTTGTCTGAGGTAAAAGGCTCACATATACACAATACAAAAAAACACACAACAACCAAACCACAATTAATCCACCAAAACAGCTCTAATATAAATAATAACAAACATAAGATACAAGATCCTGACAAAACTGCTTGGTCTTATTTAGAACAGAGATTGCAGTAGGAATAAAATAGCCTTCCTTCTGGCCAATGGAGTTCTAAACAGACAACCTGATGGGAGAAGCTGAAAGAAACAATGTAATACAATAAACTACCATTGTATTCTTGTCTGATACCGTCACTTACCATAGTAATGCAACAGTGCTTTCTGACTAAAAAGCGTTCTTACAGTGTGTTTGTTTTCCCCTCCCTGTGTTTCTGTAGGGTGGTGAGGTATCGGAGTGTTTCTCAGGTGACACACAGACGTCTCATCGACATCTGCCACGACATGTTCCTGCACCCGCACCCAAACTCTGCTGTCTTCAAATCATCACGGGGTGTGTGTGATTGATGCTGGACACGGTAATTCATGCATGTCTCACTGTACAGGAGACAGACATCACCCCTTTAGACTCTCTCGCTTGTCTTTTGCACTGTCACATTCATTCACACTCTGAACAAAAATGTGAGTGGAGTAAAAAAATAAATGAAATTGTTTATTCATTGTTTGCTGAGCAAGTCTAAAGCCTCACTTATTTATTTTACCTTTTATTTTATATTTCACATAAATATTTTAAAAGGATTTCTATATATTTTCATTTAATTCTATTCTAAATTTTCTAATTTTTTCTATTTTATCTGTTATTTATATTTTTGTATTTTTAATTGTATAAATAGTTTAACATGATTTTTCTATGTTGAACACACACACACACACACACACACACACACACATATATATATAAACGATATAAATCATTTTATTAATTGCTGAGCAAGGTCTACAAGTCTAAAGCTTCACTTATTTTTTACATTTTATTATTATTTTTTATTTCATATAAATATATTAAAATCTTTTTCTATTATTCATTTTTATCTACGTATGATTTCTCATTTTGTATTTTTATTTATTTTTAAGTTTTGTAAATATTTAAATAATTTGTCTATTTGTCATGCATACTATTTTTAACAAACTTTTGCATATTTTTCACATACAATTAGCAATATACTTTAATGCATACTGTTTTGCATACTATTTTACTATTTCACAGACTTATATATATATGGTTTTTACTGCATTTATCAGTGTCAGCAAAGTTATGAGATGCAAAGTTGATTAAATATGCTTCATTTATGCTGCATAAGTAAACAGATGCATAAAAATAAACTACAAAAGCGGCGTTATCTAGACATGGCCAAATTATGCTCAAGTGTCCCACATGTTTGTCATTTCAGATGCAAGTCACACCTCACACAACACAGTTATGATTTCCATACATCGGCGCTTCAAAAGATTGCCGGCCTTTAATCTGTGAAGGCAAACAAACCATGTCAGTCAAGTAAATTTGTGCAGCTGATTTCCATAATTTGCTGGCTTTGGTTTACTTTAAGGAGAGGAGGAGTACATTTGCAGCCAAGTTTGTATTGAAGCATCAACTCATTACTGTCTGCCTCGTTCAAGTGTATGTATCGACGGGTGATTGCTGCGAGCTGCTTGTATTTACAGTCAAACAAGTTATTATGTTTTGCGATGGGGCAAAAGAAAGATATTCACAGAGTGAAACAGGAAGCCACTGTGAGACAAAAGGACTGGAAATATTCTCATTTCAAGCTCAAAATATTCAGTACAAAAGCTCTGAGGTGGCCAGTTTTATTAGTATGCAATTAGTATGCAATTTGGGCAAGGAAATGTAACACTTAGTTTTCTCATTTACAGAATTGGCTGCATTCCAATTCACAGACACATCCTGCACACTAAAAGCATGCACTTCGCTAGTTATGGGAAGGTAGCATGTAGGACGTTACATCAGCCATTTAGTCAACTAATGTTTGATTTGAAAGACCACCTTCTTAGGTTATATTGGAAATATCACACTAGCATACTATTCATACTACACTACATATTATTTGTGCAGTATTTACTATGTATATTGCACATAGTGTGCAAATGCATGTATGCATCAAATGCCATACTGTATTTAGCTTGTTCAGTACACTAAGTCAAAAACATTATGGCCCTCATCCAAATCGCACACAACATGTGCACTAGCAGTCTTGCTGACTTAAAATGGCCACCACTGAAGAGGTCTGTTAACATGACCATAGGGTTCCATTTGGGACAGGGCCCAGAAAATAATGTATCCCAAAATACATCGCCTGCAACATGAACATTCATGTAATGGAGGTATTTTTAGACGCAATTTTTGACATCAGCTAATCTTGGAAAAGCATACTAACATTTAAAAAAAGATCACAGTAGTATGCTATTACAAAATATATATTTATATCCTGACAAATATCTGAATTACACATGCAAGGATAAGATTACAGTTTATGTTGCTCATTACATAATGGTTTGCATACTATTCACATGCTATTATTAACATAATGCTTTGCATACTTTTACACACTATTAACATACTATTTTACAATGTTTAGATACTATTTCACATACTTTCATCAACATACTATTATACATACTGTTTCACAAACTACTACTTTGCATACTATTTCACATTTTTTCACCATACTATTATGCATACTGTTTCACAAACTATCACCATACTGTTATGCATACTATTCCATATAATGTTTTTTTTTTACATTGTAGAAAGTGTACACTCTGCAGTTTGTACTACTTCAGTGTACTACTGCAGTTCTGTAGCACAAATTAATGCATAGATGCAACCAGAAATTAATGTACTGTATAGATGCATACTTATATTCCAAAAACATTACGCTTAAATTGTCTGGTATTTCCACACACTAAATATATTTATGCGTTCTTTACTGTACAAGTAGTATGCACAAGGTCTATACTGTACCTTGTGCTCTCAACATGTCATCAAACTCAATCAGGCTTGTCGAAACATCTGCCGAAAGAGCCGATCTATTGGCCAACAGGCCGAGCAGCTGCGGTGATGGCCAAAGTGAACAGCTGATAATCCGCTGTGTAATTGTGTGTCCTAATAGCACTTCTAGTTGCAGTATTTATGGCACCTAAATAACGGCCCGCTGGTTGCACATAATGATGCTTTTATTTGTTGCCCAGGCTTGTGCCAAAGTCGCGGTCTTCCACAATGCACCCCAGGAACCAATTACGAGCGCCAGTTCACTCCAGCAGCATGACGGGACAAACAGATATGTGCAAACATGGAAACTTCGCCAAGTTTGCCTGTCGCCTGTTTACACATGACAGGCCGAGAGTGTGTTTATCCAACAACACCCTGCTTCACACTTCTATTTAGATTGCTGTTGGCAAACACCAGATAGGTTTGCAAATGTATGTGTTCTGCAAGGGTTAAATTTAAGATTTATGTATAAGAATTGCATATATCCATTTGGATTGCACAGATTTAACATAACTAATACATTTATTGTGATGCATATTTAAGAAATGTCTGGGCTTAAAAAAAATCATGGCATAGTGTGTAGTTATTATAAACCACTTGCATATATTTGATTTCATTGAAATAATGATATGCATTCAAAATGACAAACACTCCAATTGCATGCATTTATTCAGAGTGCTTAGAAGCAGCATAAATCTGTTCTTTGTGAAAACAATCATTTATTAACAGATAAAAATGTATGAACATGGTAAAAATAATACTAGCTGTAGAATAAGCAATATTCAGATAATTAAAACATGAAATCAAAAGAAATTGTATTTATTGATGTTAAATAAAGCTGGTTAATGTATTTAAAACATAATGTTTTTAATGTATTAGCACTATTATAGAAATCGTACCTGTTTCATAACTGACAAATATGCATCACATTAAATTGATTAGTTTTTTTTTAATGTTAATCATAAAACTGTGTAAAATTTCCAAATAGATGGAAATGTTATATTCAATTCAAATTCATAACTCTACATTTAGGTGTAATTTTGTTTTTATTTTTATATTTTCTGTTTTTATTTATTTATTTATTTATTTAAAATTATTGTTGAAGTTTTAGTAATTTTATGGTATTAGTTTTAGTTAAATGCAATAACGCTATCCTAAATATTAGCTTGTTTACTTTCTTAAAGGGATACTCCACCCCAAAATGAAAATTCAGTCATTAATCACTTGCCCCCATGTTGTTCCAAACCAGGAAAAGCTTTGTTTGTCTTCGGAACACAATTTAAGATATTTTGGATGAAAACCTGGAGGCCTGCGACTGTCCCATAGACTGCCAAATAAATAACAGTGTCAAGGTCCATAAAAGGTATGAAGGTCATCGTCAGAATACTCCATCTGCCATCAGACGTGCAATCTGGGTTATATGAAGCGACGGGAACACTTTTTGTAAGCGAAGAAAACAAAAATAGTGACTTTATTCAACAATTCTTTTATCAGCGGTGTCTCTTCCTGTCACTGTATGCTGTGTATGCTCTTTTGTGTCATTCCCGTCTCTTCATATAACCCAGATTGCAAGTCTGATTGCAGATGAAGTATTCTGACAACGACTTTCATACCTTTTCTGGACATTGACACTGTTATTTATTTGGCAGTCTATGGGACAGTCTCAAGCCTCTAGGTTTTCATCCAAAATATCTTAAATTGTGATCTGAAGAAGAACGGAGCTTTTACGGGTTTGGAATGACATGGGGGTAAGTGATTAATCACAAAATTTTTGGGTGGAGTATCCCTTTAATACAGGTTTCTGGTCACATCCCGGTCATAAAACCTCCTCAAAAGTGCATGCTGGTGCAGTTTAAGGAAGGTTGTAGTGCTTCACAATTCATTCAGCCTCTATTCTGGTACGTAACAGCCATTTTTCAACATCCAATCAATTCCTGATGGATAAAATCAAGCCTTGTTCCTTTTCAATTCAGAGATATTTCACATTATAGAAGCGTAATGAATGGCTTTCAGTTGCAGTTTCATGTCGAATTTAAAAAGCATAATTGTTTAATGCATCACTTCTACTCAAAATGGCTTCACAACAAAGATTTCTAACATCTCCCATCCCAAAGCCATTCGTCATCCTTTCAAATAAGAGATGGTAGCGTTTGGGTTTAATGCAGCCTGTCAGATGGTGCAAGCACATCGTATGTCGTTCGTAATAGGAAGTGACAGGAGGTGTTTTTCTCTCAAGGATTCATCGGAGATCATGGCTTTTGATGCTCTACTGTTGTTTTTTGCTCATCTGAAGGATGATTCTCTTATGTTGGGAAATACACGTCCACCACCACAGGGATGGCAGAATTTTTGCAACTCTTTTTTTTTTTGCATAATTTGATGTATTTATGAGAGATACAGAATATGCACTGATGGTGTACGATTTACTTGGAAACAGTTTTAACTCAAAAATTGCTAGTAGATTTCACAAATAATTCTATTTTATTTAAATGTTGTATTATTTTATTTTTATGAAATGATTATTTTATATTATTTTAATAAGTAATTCCATATAATTATGAAGTAATTGTGACTTATAATTTCTTGAAGACTAAAATAGTAATTTCAGGAAAATAAAATGTACTTCACATTTACTTTACAACTTCGGGGGAAAAAATACAGTGCAGAATATATAATGACGATGAATAAAAAACATAAAAAAGCAACAAGCTTCAACAAAAGTGGTTTTGAACTTCCCAGCTGGTAATTCTGAACTTCCCAGGAAGACTTTAACGCACAAAAAGTTGGAAGAAAATAGTTTAAAAAATAAGAGGGAAAAAAAGCAAGTTATTACATTTTGATGAATTATTACAAACATTTTATTCCTTTATGATAATATGCACTGAATATGAGTTTCAATGCAAAAAACATGTTTATATCCCAGGGAAGCATTGTTTATCTCAAAATTGGCAAATGCGCATGCATTTGGCGTAAACGTTTAGTCGGTCCCGTACAAATGTGATTCGTCAGTATTCCGGCATACTGTACAACAAAGTTCTTTCAGGAAACAAGCCATCATCTCACAGACTAATTAAATTGAGGGAAGACTAATAGAATCACGCACCCATTATGACCCTCATGTAAATGGAAAAATTAAAAGCCTCAAACTAGTGGCCGGCAGTGCTTGCGCGCATCTTTCCGTTTCATAAGCCAATTTCCCCTCTGACTTAAGCCTCTACTGAGGTCCCGCTCCGGGTCCATGCGACTCATTATGGTGTCATTTATTATTAGCGCCACTATTGATATTGACTTAATGTATTCATGGTTTAAAGTCTAACTAATGCTTCCGAAGGCCTGAATCTTAATTTACCATCCACTTAAAATGAAATGACAGTTTCTCAAAGCCTGACATTCTCAGGTTTGCAATGCAATTCCCAAGAAATCCTTTCGTGACCTAAGTTGTCTCAGAGTTGAACAACTCTATTTAAACCTGCATATCCAACGGGCCTTGTCACAGAGAATTGATCTTGTGATGAAAGAGACGAGCCTTCAGCGGCTGAACAGGGTTTTTTCTCATAAATGTGCCATCAATCTCCTTGATTCTGTGCGCTGACCTTCTTCCATCCGTGTGTTTTGGCTCTCTCTTGTGAAACTGTGGAATATTTGCATCTGGTCCTACCAGATCACTTCCTGCATGTGAGAACTCGCCAAAATAAAGATATAAATCCTCTTTATTTTGAAGAGCGTTAGTCATTGGGTGCAGTTTAGCAGGTTGAATAACTATAGACGAGCACAGCTTGTTACCATTCACCGTTTTGATTAGGTCACGCTCATCGCGTTTGGGTGGCCACTGCTGCACATTATACTGTGGGAAACAGAACATTACAATCCAGAGAGTAATTTAGACTTAATTTGGCACAATTAAACACTCTTTTCACTAGTTTCTGGCCTAAAATTGTGCACAGTTAAAGCCAGTAGTTCACCCCTAAAAAACTAAAATACTGTCATTACGTTGAAGGTGAATGAGGGCATGTGCTGTCTAGCTCCTAAAATGATGAAAAAGCATCATTAAAGCACCATTAAAGTTTCATAAAGTCCTTCTGAGGCTGTACGATGGCTGCTGTGGTGCATCTTCGCACGGCATATTTGAATACGTACTTACACAAATGAGGTTTGAGATCTGCAGATTGACTCAAAAAGATGGTATTTTAGGCATCTTAGACTCACTTCTGATGCAAAGGCTGTTTTTGGACAGACGGTAAACAGGGCCGAAGGCAGGGTACCTCAGTCGGGGGGGCATTTAAATTTCTAGGGGGGCCAAATTACATGGGGGGGGGGGTGATGCAATCTTTTGCATGCATTTGCTGACGCTCGCGAAAGTGTGCAATGGCTTTCATGGAACAATGTAAATTCACTTTTTTGGTTTTATTTTGATAAATATGACACAATAAGCTATAGCATTAGCTGTAACATGAAAAGTGTTTGTAACCCTATTAAAGCACGGGAAGCCTGGTAAACTGGTAATTAGCTGTCATCATCAAAGCTCGTGCAGCCAGCCGCACTGGAGAAACTGCGTATACATGACGGTTTGGAAAGTACCTCAGTGACATTAAGGTTATGATTAAATTATATGAAAGTGTGTATATAGAAATATATATATATATATATATATATATATATATATATATATATATATATATAAATAAATACATAATAAAATAATTAAAGCTAATGTTTCAGTAAGCATGTGTAGACGTCTAGGCGGCTCGCAAGGATTTGCAATAGACCTAACATCTCCTCAATTTACTGTGGAAAAACTGTCTTGAGTGTTTATCTGTACATATAACCCCTTACAGCTATTTATAGCCACAAGACATTGGCATCCATCAGCAGCCATTTAAATGGTTTTTATGCAGCAGACTGGCGATAAACCAGCATCGTTCCCTGCAGAAAACACTATCTTCAGTCACCCCAGACGCTCAGCATCAGCTGACTTACATGCAGATGTATAAAACACATTTGTCCTGGAATAAAAACAAAAACAAAAATACTGAGTCACACAGTTGTCGTTTTATAATTTTTCCTTACTTTTAGGAAGAAGATAATGAAAAATAAAAATTAAAATATTTATTTTTAATTTGACTGAAACATTTTTTGAAAATATGTTTAATGCATTTAGTCATAACTTGGGTTTGTACATTTTAGATTTTGCATTAACTAGCAAAAATTAAACTATAGCATTTACTCCATGAATGACTGGCACACATTAAAAAATATCCATCGCTAAATCAAAGGATGTCCCTGACTTCACCATCTCCTTCATTTTGAAGATCTGTGCTGAAGACATTAGACTGTAAATGGACAGATTCTAGTAAGAATGTGATTTAAATTCATGCCATTAACTCTTCTAACACAGTTCTGCCGGTGTACTTTTAATCAAGGCTTTTCCCGTTCCCTGCTCAGCTTCTCTTTGATCTGTGTGCTATAACAACATCTGGTTATTTATGCACTTTGCATGAACTAGTCACAACCTGGGTGATAGTCTTAGGATACAGAATCAGTTCCCTTGAGCAACAGCATAGACATTGTAGAGGAGACGCTTTATGTGTCTAAAAATGAATAGGAGAAGTCATATTGTTGTGCAATTGCCTGTTTACTCTTGAATGCACATTAGCTGGATCTGCGTAGAAATATAGTCTTTTTCAGATGCAATTCAGATTTTATTCTTGATTTGAAATATGTTGTTTAATTGTTTTGTTGTGTGTTTAATTTTGAATGCGTGACCCATACTCAGAATTTGTGCTCTGCATTTAAGCCCACCCATCCGAAGTGCACACACACAGAGCGTTGAACCACACACACACACCCGGAGCAGTGGGGCAGCCAGTATGCTGCGGCGCCCGGGGAGCTGGGGGTTCATGCCTGCTCAAGGGCACCTAAGTCATGGTATTGAGGGTGGAGAGAGCGCTGAAATTCACATCCCCCCACCCACAATTCCTGCCGGCCCGAGACTCGAACTCACAACCCTTCGATTGGGAGTCCGACTCTCTAACCATTAGGCCACGACTTCCCTTTAAGAAACAGATCTTGTTCTTTCCCGTTTCAAGTAGATGGAGGAGCTGTATTTTATTTGATTGAATTTGATTTGTTGGGTTTTGATTTATGGGTTTTATGTTGTGTGAACTGAGTGAACTTCACAAGGACTTTGATTATAGGTACATATTAGAAACCCAGTGCAGTCTTTTACAGTTCTACACTCCCTTTTTAAATGAACCTGCAATTTTTTAAGAAATATGCTTTGGCCATAACTTCGCACAAATCAAGAACATGATCAAGATGGTGCTAAAGTGATAAAGTTACAGTTATATAAGTGATAAATTATATACACAGTGCTGGGTCACTTACCGATTATAGTCTGTTACGATTACAAATTATATGGCAAAATAATCCATTACATTAGACATTTTAGGTAATATAATCAGAATACTTTTGGATTACTTTTACTGTAGATTACTTTTGACCTAACTTGTTTATCACATTGAATTAAATAGGATGCTTTTATACCATATTGATATAAAAAAAAGAAAGACATTACATCAAGGTTTCCCAAACTGGGCTTTGTGAAGAAACTGCAGGGGGATTGTGAGGTCAATGAAAATCTAAAAATTAATTAAACCATAAAAATGTAAGACAAAAACAAATAATTTTGAAATAACAGATGTAAAGATTGAATGTTTTGTTTGATTACCTGCATGTGATATATCCCTTAACCAATGCCAGAGAACTGTAAACATGAAAAGTAACTGTAATCTGATTTAACAATGTAATATTATCCATTACAAGTACTTGGAATCAGTGGAATCTGATTACATAATGTGATCAGTTACTACTCAGCACTGTAAAAGACTAACCTACTGTACTTACCACAAAAAATTACATAATCAAATTTATTACTAATACAGATGCTTATGCCATTTTCACTTCAACATGATATTACCTACTGGAGGATGATGTCATATGGAGTTGGCCTTAGTTAAGGGGATTTTGCAAAAAAAAAAAACTAATGGTGGAAAATGGTATTTACATTTGATCAATCAAAATAATGCACCTTTTTTTCATGTTGAGGTGTTGCATGTAAGTTCAACTCGCTGTGATATTGTGATTGAAGCAATCTAATATGATTTCCATCTTTTAAAATAGTAAGTGTAATATAATATTCATACATATATAATGAGGATATTTAATTGTACTGCATGCTAGGAATGACCCAGTGAATCAAGATGGCATAACTTGATGAAGTGATGCATATTTTTCGCTCATCCATTAATTTAACCATGGTAGCAGCATAAGAAGTAGTGCAGATAGCAGCGCTCTCAAACTAGATGGAAAGTTAGTGTGAAACAGGCGTAAAGGGGCATTCTGTGTGAATGCTCCATAATACTGGTCCTCAGCGAGCTATAAATAGTAAGTAACCATGGAGCTGTAGAAAGGAAAGACTATTATTGCACATATTGATTCTTTGACAGGGAAGTTTAATAATTGATAGTTTTTCTGTTCACTTGTTTGTGTTGGACCGTCTCCAGATGGAGAAACAATGATGATGATGATGAGATTTAGCCGTGCTGTAGAAACTGATATAAATACGGGGCCCCTGCAGGGAGATACAGCATTCAGTATTAAATAACATTTCTACAATCTGCTGTTTCTCCCGGTGCCTTGTAGACATAAAAACATCAGAAGCTTGTTATTTATTAATGTTATGCTTTATTACAAAACAGCTTTAAATAAGCCGTTCCTGGCAAAATTGAGGCATTAACATAGGATCATTGTCTCACTGACTTCCACCCATAATTCCCCTTATGAATCCATCATCTAATGCTGAATAAGAATCCATTCTGTCTGCTGAGGCCTGAGCATGTTATCGATGTCTTGCGCTTCACTCGAACAAAGATGAAAACATTTAATCAGCTGTCCCTCGACTGGGAATGAAATGGGAGCAGAGTTCAATGGCGTGGACTCTGAAGTAGAACGTAATTCCCGAGCCGGCCTCCATTACAGCATTATGCGGCGGGACCGTCGGCCGATGCATCGACCCATCTGTGGCCGAGATAAGTGGGAAATCAATGGTCATTGATTAAGATCAGACTGTTACTGTCAAGCTCGTTGTCCAGCGGCCAGATGAGGCGGGTTTGTGCGGTTCAGCCCAATAAATGAGCCACTCGGGGCAAAGACCTCTGATGGGGATATCTGTAGGATGAACTCTGACATCATGTTCCCCAACAGACAGAGCCGGTCACTTTCAGAACCATTCAGCTGTTTACATCTATTAGCGCAGCCATTTGAGCTGATGTGACCAGTGCAGAACTACCGTTCTAATGGAGATTGTCTCTGATCCAGTCATCCATTCACATTTTGTTCTATTTATCCATCGTCCATTCATTCACCTTTCGTTCTATACATCCATCCATCCATCCATCCATCCACCTGTTGTTCTTCTATCCATCCATTCACCTTTCGTTCTGTCCATCCATCCATCATTTCACTTTTTGTTCGATCCATCCATCCATCCATCCACCTGTTGTTCTTCTATCCATCTATTCACCTTTCATTCTATCCATCCATGTATTTTTCTATTATTCTGTCATCCATCCATCCATCCATCCACCTATCATTCTATTATTCTGTCATCCATCCATCCATCCATCGATTTATATATCCATTCACCTTTCGTTCTATCATGCATCCATCCACATATTGTTCTATTATTCTGTCATCCATCCATCCATCCATCATTCTATCCATCATTCCCTACATCCATTCACCTTTTATTCTATCTATCCATCCATCATCCACCTATCATTATATTATTCTGTCATCCATCCACCTATCATTATATTATTCTGTCATCCATCCATCCATCCATCCATCATTCTATCCATCCATTCACCTTTCGTTCTATCCATCCATCCACCTATCATTATATTATTCTGTCATCCATCCATCCATCAATCTATCAATATATATATATCTATATTTACATTTAGATTTATTTTTATTTTTTTGATCCATCCATCCATCCATCCATCCATCCATCCATCCATCCATCATTCTATACATCCATTCACCTTTCATTCTATCTATCTATGCATCCATCCATCCACCTATCATTCTATTATTCTGTCATCCATCCAACATTTTAGCCATCCATTCACCTTTCATTCTATATATCCATCTATCCATCCATCCAACCATTCATCCATCCATCATTCCATCATTCAATTCATCCATCCATCCATCCATCCATCCATCATTCTATTTTTCTGCCATCCATCCATCAATTTAGCCATCCATCATTCTATCATTCAATTCATCCATCCATCCACCTATTGTTCTATCATTCTGTCATCCATCCATTGATCCATCCATCCATTTTTAACTTCTTTTTTTTAATATATAATTTTTCAAAACTTGACAATTTTGGTGTTTTAGTTTAGTTTCAGTTTTGAATTTCAGTTCATTTAGTTCAAATTTGAATTTTCAGACCTCAAATTCAGTGACTTAAATACTGTAAAACTATTCCAGCTCAATAAAACACTTGAGCTGGATGATCTGCAGGTCAAAGGTCATGAGTGGCACTAAACAGAACATGGCTGGGACCGCATACATTACAGTGATTTTACCATAGTTTATAGATGTTAATATGCACAATGCACAGCAGAGACTGCATTTAATCATGTTTTACAGTCGGAAGTATCTATTTTATAATGGCAGTCAATAACTTTACATCTCCTCGATGAAACCTCAAGCACTCAATGAGAGTCAGTCCATCCATGAAGCACAAGTCTATATTTCACACAAGTATCTGGGCACTACACATGATTGCACCATAAACCAAGTGTGACAGCTAATTAAAACCCTAGTGATGTCATGACGATGTTGAAGACTCTTTCAGTCCCTCACATGTCTGTCTAATGAACTGGTGTGCTCATATTGTATTGTGTCCAGACTAAAGCCGCCCTAAACGGACAGAAAAGACTTTCCCTGGAGAACAGAGATAAGGCAGAGATATATGGATAGATAGAGGGGCAAGAGAGGAAGATCGCTTCAGAGACAAGGGCAGACGCCCACCCCTGCGCTCGCCCAGACCGGAGCTCGTAATGCGAAGGCTGATGGGGCGTGATCAGAGAGGAAATGGTGAGAGACTTCCCACAATCCATCAGTCCAGCTTGAATCGATGTGTGTGGGTGTGAGAGAAAATCCTCAGTGTTCTTCTGTTCTCAGCCGTTTGAACCACTGATTTGATCAAACCCCAAAATACTGACTATTAGACTTTGATGTATTGTGATGTAAAGTATTATTTTTAGTATTTTTAACTGTAATGTTTGTGTTTTTTAATATTATTAATACAATTTTGTGTAAAAATGTCTCATTTTTGGCAGTCTGATAAAATAACAAGGACAATAAAGTCAGAAGTCATGTTTGATAGAGATTTTTGTCAGCTTTGTCAGTTGTCAGCTTTATAGTTCTTTTTATATTTTTAATCCAATGTTGTGTAAAAAAAAAAAAAAAAAAAGAAGAAAAAAAAAAGAAAATTTTGGCAATCTGATAAAATAATGAGTCAAAGAGAAGTTATAAATCATGTTTGATAGTGATCCCAGTAAAAATAATAAGTCAAAAGGGAATTAGAAATCTTGTTTCGTAGTGATGCCAGTAATAATAATGCTCTTTATATTTTAATGCACCTTATATACTTTAATGTCTCAAGTGTCTGCTTGCAATTCACATACAGAAATAGTTTGGTGGTATGCTGTTTTTAAACGTTCCCTACAGATTGCATTTAGGTGGCAGACAAGCGCTTCAGCAAACTCAATAAACGCTGTTCTGTAATATGACAGCAATCTTGTTGTGAAAGTTTGTGAAGTAATAAAACATTTCCATTTCTCCAAATGGTTGATTTTGTCTGACAGCCAAATATATTTAGAAGATGTGTTGAATTAAAATGAAAAGTCATGTTCCAGTGAATCTCAGCGCAGACTCGACCCGATGCACAATTCAAACCTAGTTAATGAGCATCCAGAAAACCCTTGACCTGAGATTCCTCTCAATACAAGAACTGTGTTTGTGTTTGTGTGGCGCCGCAGGGCAGGTCGTCACCGGGAGGGGATGGTTTATGCTGAATGATAGAGGTGTCACGTTAAACAGTCATTGGGCTGGGAATAACAGCTCTAGGATGTCATTGTCAGGAGTGTGTTGAGGTGAGGTGAGGCCTTAATTAAACATAATTAATACTGTCACACTCACACACTGCTGTATTTTCACCAGTGTCTGCTGTTGAGTTCACAGATGAATCATGACTACATGTCAAGATGAAATAAAAAATAATAATAAAGCCTAATTTAAGCACTGGTATTATTTTCATGATTTTGTAATTATTTTTTAATTGCTATTATTCTCAATAATGATTCACATTACTGCAATATTGTAGTTTTGGAGTAAAAAATCATTAAAAACTAAATACAAGCATGAAATATGAATAAAACAATAACTCAGAACAAACCAAAAGAAAAAAGCAAAATTTTTTGCTTAAAGCAATAATTACAAACTTATTTTTTATATATCCCTTTTATTTTTTGCTTTCTTTTGTTTGTTCTTGACAGGTTTTATCATTTTTCTGAGGCACCACAGTCTCTTTTTTCCTCTTTGGTGTTATTTTTAGTGTAATTTTACAGGATGACCCATTTTTACCTTTCATAAATAGTCTTATCAAAAGATTACACAAGTATGAAAAGTACCATGGTATTACCCTGTGTATCAAGACATGGCACTATGTTAATATGATTTTTATGTTATTTGGCATTTAACTTGATGTCACAAATCCCTCTTAGAGACACTTTTATGATCCAGTTAATTCATTTTTTTCCCCTTTTTCTTTTTATTGTCTATGCAGTTTCACTCTGAAATAAATCACATGTGAAGGTCGTTTCAGTGTCTGCTGTGTTTAATTGCAGATTTCTCAGTGAAATTAGCCACAATCATAAATCAAGATCCACCAGATTCAGAGAAGTCGCTGTCACGTCACAAACAGAAATCAAGAATCTGGTGAGTTTTTGTATGCTGGTGAATTTTAACTTAGATATTGTAGTGACTCTAAAAGTTGTGGTGGTGTTTTCAGATGCAAAAGCAAATGAAAAGTCACATGAACCCAGACTGGCTTGATTATATCGTTCAAAGCGCTTTATGGGACGAGTCATTTTCAGAGATTTACAGTGTTAGCATTCAGTGATTGATACAGAGACCTCCGCAGACTGAACGCATTAGACGAGCTAAAGAGGGTGTGTGTGTTCTGAGAGGCCTGTTACAATGAAAAGCAACTTTTGAACTTGATAAATGAGTGTTTGAGACTGAAGTGACTCTTTCACTACTAAACTCTTTTCTCCATTTACCCCCAAACCCGTTTCCAAGGTCTTGATTCTCTTCTGATCTTGTCTGTAATTGTTTGTGTGTGTGTGTGTGTGTGTGTGTGTGTGTGTGTGTGTGTGTGTGTGTGTGTGTGTGTGTGTGTGTGTGTGTGTGTGTGTGTGTTCGGCGGTGGAGATTTGACCCTGCTGTGGTGCATGTGTCCTTACATGGTGTTCCTCCATTCACAAATACTCACTTACCCATAATATTTACAGATTCACAGTTTGAATGGGAGGAACGTGCAAGCAGACAATAAACCAAACGCACCGATGATGTGTAAACCACATACTTCTGGAAGGGACCAGAGATTTATTAGTGCACTATTATACAGTCTCGTTTTTGTATTTTAACCATGCAACACTAAACTAAAAAGAAGATGCATGATGCTCATGTGATGAGGAGGAGACAGTCACATTCTGGTGAATGTTGCGTTGTTCTCTTTATAACTTGAACTTTAGTGCAATGCACAGAGGTGCATTGTATAATTCCCTCCAAAATGCATTTACTGTAAAAAAGACATTTAATTGATTAATTTAAATTAACTT
The DNA here is from genome assembly GCF_018340385.1 of Cyprinus carpio. Lineage (NCBI taxonomy): Eukaryota > Metazoa > Chordata > Actinopteri > Cypriniformes > Cyprinidae > Cyprinus > Cyprinus carpio. The sequence goes on along the minus strand of NC_056600.1, from coordinate 3,528,083 downwards.
TTAAAAATGTTTCTCACTCAAATAAAAATGTTATTTTTATTTTTTTTTTTTTTAAACATAAATTTTTATTATATATACTTTTATATACTAATTATTGCTCAGATGTTCTTTCATTGCAACACACTCTCAGTTGTGTTTTAATTAAATTCCTTTAGGTGAACTAAATATACATTTGTCAATATTTGTCATACAGTAAGTGTGTCAAGCTATAAAGTGAATACAGATAATAGCTCAGTGTTATTTTAGTATTATTTTTGCAGCAGATATTAATAATAGCTATTATTATATTATTATTATAGCTATTATTTTTGTATTTTTAATTTTATTAAACTTTTTAATATTTTGGGGGGGTAACACTTTACAATAAGGTCACATTGGACAACATTAGTTATTGCTTTAACATTATCTGTCAATAAGCAATAAATAGACATTAACTATGATTAATAAATGCTTTAGAAGTATTTTTCATTGTTAACTAATGTAAACTGTGACCTTTTTGTAAACTGTTACCTAATTTTGTTGTGATTTTTGTCGTTTTTATCAGTTTTTACTTTTTAAAAATATTTCTCAGCAGTTTTAATTTAGTTTTATTTCAGGTTTTTTTTTTTTTTTTTTGTTAATAATTTTAGTACTTTTACTCAAAATAATTTAAGTTAGCTGGAAGCTACAAGCAAGGATGAGCTCGGCGTCCCCTTCAAAAAGGGAGCACAACTTTTTTAGCTGATCCTGGAAGATCTGGGTCAGATTTTAAAATACACACAAATACATCAGCAGAACTTTAATGCATTCAAGCTGGTTCTGTATACAGTTCAAAACTGCACCAAAGACAGGACACATGCTCACTTAAAGAGACAGTTCACTTATACTTTACTCACCCTCAGGACTTTCTTTCTCCCATGGAGCACAAAAAAAGATATTTAGCAGAATGTCCATGCTGCTCTTTTCCACGCAATTCATGTGAAATATGGATGTCTGCCATTAAGCTCCAAAATGGGACAAGAAGCACCATAAAATAGTGCATTTGATTTTTTTTTTTTTTTTTGTGCATTATATTTCATGTTTTATGAAACCATACAATAGCTTACTGTGAGGAACCGCATTGAAATCCTTATTAAAAAAATTCCACACTGGATCAACATGAAGGTGAGTAAATGACAGAATTATGACTTTTGGGTGAACTATCCCTTTAAAGTGCAAACAAATGCTGCACACATGCTCGTTACACAAACATTTACAAACACGGCCATCTGTTGTTCAGATCCATTGTTGCTTCGTGCAATTATTCCAATTTTGCCTAAAACGCTGCAGGTCTCAGAGGGGGGTAGGCTCGTCCTTCATGCCTAAAACAACGGGAGCTCTGTGTGGTTTGGGCGATGGTATGATTGTTTGAACAAACAGACTGCCCCGCCGCACATTTTTAATGCATCACCTCTGTTGCAGTGCAGGTATGAAAGAAAGAGTGAGAAAAGCATCCTCCATTGCCATAAAAGCGCCTGATGCATAAAACCTGAGCAGCATGCATTAACACCAGCATGCACTCACAGGCATATGCACATCAATATGCACACTCACGGATCCCTTGCACATGAGATCTTGGAAATCCATACGAGTTTATATGTTGGAATTAGTGTTTCTCAGCTGGTTTTGCTTCAGGACCTAGATTTGAGACTTGACACTGGAGCAAATGGTGACTCAGTAGTTCACATTACTTTACTCTTAGTCACTTCATGTATTTTTACTGTATGATGGCTATCTGATCATGTGAAGACAAGTGTAATGTCCCCTTCAAGATGAATTAAAAAAAGACATCTATTTATATATATCTATATATATATATATATATATATATATATATATATATATATATATATATTATATATATATATATATATGTATATATATATATTATTTCATGCATTTTTCAGATGCTGCATTGATCAGATGTTGTTCTTTGCAGCAGAATAGTGTTATTTTAGTATTATTTCCATAATTTTATTATTATTATTTGATAGCTTTTATTTATTTTCAGTTGTCATGTAAATTTTAGTTACATTTTGTTTTTTTGTGATTTTGTTTAGTGAATTTTTGTCATTTTTATTAGTTTTTGCTTTTTAAACAGTTTATTTATTAATTAGTAGTGAATAAGTTAATTAGCAATTTAGTTTTATTTCAGTTTTAGTTAGTAATTTTAGTATTTCAGCTTAAACTTGATTCAGTTCATTATTTTATTTTATTTATTTTTTTTAGCTAATAATTTTCATTGTATAGCATTGTTTTTTCCCCAAAACAGAATGGACCTGAAACCAATTTTTCAGTTTCATCCCACCATTTGTGAACCACTGATGTCAAATCAAGCTAGGAACACATTCCTCATATCCAGGAGTGTGTGTGATGAAATACACACCCACACACATTTCACAATCATCTTGTGCAGCAAACTGTAGATAAAGGGCAATTCTTTCAGACACTCCAGCAAAATAAAACCCACTTCCATCTTCTCGTGGGATACAATGACCAGACGGTGACCTTGGATAGCTGGAGTGTCTCCTATCTCTGTGAGAACAACGCTAGGCCCTGCCCCCTATGACTGACTGACAGATTGACCCCTCCCACTCGCAGCATTCAGCCTTCAGCAATTCACAAATATGAGATCTTCCCATGGAAAGCTTCAGGAAGTGGCTGATGCATCTTGTTTTTTTATATGAGCTAAAAATGGTTGTCAAAACAGGAGAAAGATTTTGTTTTAAGGAGCATCTTTTATCTTTTAGATCAATGCAGTGTCATGACTATATTGCTGCTGTGATTTGTCAGTTCAAGGGACGCATTTCTGCACGTTTGTTGCATTTTATTTTTCTTTGAAGTCCATTTAAAATGTTAGTCAAGGTTTCATGCACCCAAAACAGCCATAATTAGCACTGCTTGCTAAGGTAGGACTATACTTCAATGACGTGCATTTGTGCTATACGCATGAATGATCCCTCAAATGTTGAAGAAAACTGTGCTAATAACTTTCTGAGTGATCTGATTTTTTCATTTTAATTCAATGGAAAACCTTTAGCAACAAGTTAACAATCAATCAAAATTCATTAGCAACTGATTTAGCAACCACTTTAGTTTTGCATGGGATATATATATAGATAGATAGATAGATAGATAGATAGATAGATAGACAGTTATATTGCATGCATATAGATATTTAATTCAATTAATTATACAATTGAATTGGTAAATAATTAAATGTTAGAGAACGATTAGTTTTAAAATGGCAAGAAAATTCCCTGCTTTTGCTACATAACTTTAATGAACACTTTTGCAGCTTTTCAGCTTCTCGCACCATTACTGTTTTATTTGCAGCAACAGCAACCGTCTGGATGTGTCTGTAAACTCAGTAAAAAGACAATGAGTTGTGTGTTCAGTGCAGGTTGGCTACATTCCTACAGGGCATGCTGACGTGGAGTTTGAGGCCAGAGAATCAATATACAACACAGAAATCATTGACTCGCCCGAGGATGTGAAGAACCGGCAGTATATCTCCAGCGACTCGGAACGTTCCTTTACTAACACCTTCTGAGTTTTATAAGGCACTTAATCCGCCAGCCGTTTGGCACCGAATCCATTCCAGTGCTCGGATGGTGCTTCTTTTAATTTGCACGTCCCAATGTGAGCTTGATTACTGAGCAAAAGAAATGCGAAATTGAGAGATTTTAATGGTTGTTGATGACAGTGAATGTTAGACAGTGAATGCAGCTGGCTGTAGTTCAGTGGCCTCCAAGTTTACAAGCTTACAATGATACCTCACTTACAGGAAAATGAACGGTTTCAGAGGACAGAGAGGTCAGATAGGGGTCGGTGGTCACTCTGTCAAATGGGAGGTTATGGAAGTGTGTATTTAGGGGTCATACAAAGTATAAAACTCCATTTTCAAGGGCAGTTTAAAAAAAAAAGTTTTTCTTTTGTGTCTTACAGTTTTTTGGGGGGGCCTTCCCTAAACTTGGATCAGATGAAATAAGTCATGAATCATCAAATGAGACCAAGAGGACACCAAACTGAAAGTAAGTCTGTATCTTTTTCAATACCTGACATCATAATCACGCCACCAATTGGCTAAAAGGCATAAAACATGCCAAATTTTGCATAACTTGCCCACTTCATATATCTCTGGAGTCCTGCAGAATATTGTGATTTACAATCTTTAAGGTCATTCTGCAATTTTGAATGGATTCGCCTTCTGTTTTTTTGTTTTTATTTGCGCTACGTTTTTCCAGTCTTCAACATAATTGGTGCAGACTGGACCAATACTCACGGACTGTAGCAGTTCAACTTTTTGTATTCAACACTATTTTCCAGAAACTAAATTTTCTAATGCAGATGCCAAGAAGTAAGTGGCACTATATATCAGCATTTCTTTATTCATATTGTCATGAAACTTTATATGTGTTGTTTTCATAATGGCTTGAGCTTGTAGCACTGCCAACTGGTGTTACGAACAAAAATTATAAATGAATAAAATGAAAAGGAAAAAAAAACTGCTGGGGTGCTAGAACTAAACAAATCTACTGAACTTTACAATGCATGCCTTTTAGCTTGCACTGCCCTGTAATTTTATCCTATGTTTAGAATAACTTTGGTGATATGATTTAAGCAATTTCATCCTACAGCATGATACTCTCAAACCTAATCATCAGATGTACATGGAATATCTTTTACCAAACACTGATGCTGTTCTCAGGGTCAATAACACAACATCTAGTAAAGAGGAAAATAAGAGATTCTGAAGATGCCTGAGGTAATTGCCAGTAATTCTTATCGTCCGATACACTAAACCAAGCACTTCAGAAATGTCAGAGGAGATAGAGGCCTACAGAGGCCCAAATGTCGATGCTGATAAGCGCGGTTAGTTATCTTATGGTTGTGCAGGTCTACGGGGGACAAACCAGCAATCAGTAGGTCATTAAGATGTTTTAGGCTCAGAATCAATATTTATAGTCATTAGTTACTGACTCCAACCAAACAAAACAAAACCACACCTCTCATTTCATCAGAGTTCAAGAATCATCCATCTGAAAAAACAAAAACAAAACAGAAGTGCTTATTTCATAATTTAGGGTAATAGATTTCTGATCATGTTGTCTATATATTAATGTGATGGAGTAGTGTGTGTTTGAGAGCTGAGCTCTCGATACAGCTCAGAGAACTTCTCAGCGCTTGGGTTAATCACTTAATCGGGTGGTTGGGTGTAAATACACAAACACCTGCAGTTAATTCTGTGTGTTGTGAAGCAAAGACAAGTGAGCAGCCGTGGCAGCTGTGTATCGCACAATCGCACAATCACTGAACTTTGTATATTATCAGCTGTATGTTCTCAAAAATAATTGTAGTCGTGAAACTTTATAGTGTTTACATATTAATAATTAAACCCTTACAATATAATGTTTAAAAACACGCAGTCAAAACAAAAAATTCCATGAAATAGATTAATATTAATAGGTAAGCATGTTAATAGGTTAGGAATGTATTTAAACTGTTTCAAATTATTTTAAAAATAAAACACATTACAATATGTATTACTAATTATTATGCATTTAAAAGTATATAATATATATATATATATATATATATATATATATATATATATATATCTACTAGTTATATATTATATATATATATATATATATATATATAATTTTTTTCTACTAGTTTTTTAATATGCCTATATAGTATTTATTATTTTTATACAATTTAATTATTTTATTAATTAAACTTTAAATGAGATGTATAACTTTAAATTATATGTATTATATAAATTATATGTATATGTATATGTATATGTATATGTATATTGTAGAAATTATATGTATTAAATGTTGTCTTTATAAATTTATTATATATTACATTTTATTTTAACTTTCTTTTGGGAGGGGCCTGTGCAGAACTACTCTGCCAAGAGTCTGTGAATGTCTTGATCTGAGATAATGCTTATGATTTGTGGGGATTTAAAAAAAAACACTGGGTGGATTTTTATCATTATATGTTGGTTGTGTACACACACTGCCAACACACATTTATGTTCAAACACCATGCAAAAATGAATTTTGCATCTGATGTCCCCTTTAAAATAAATAAAATAAATATATATATATATTTGTATTATTAAAGGTTTCTCCTTTTGCCAGCATATGGGTTTGGAAGGACATAAAGTTGCATAAATAAAGAGCAGATTTTTAATTGTAACTAGTATGTCAAGCAGATGTTGAACAATGGGCTGCGTTTATATTTTGTCGTCATCAGCTTTTACCGTGAAGCACCGTTAAAGGTGTTCCAATAGAAAGTGTCATGAAAACACAGCTGGCCTTTAATTTGTGTGAGAGCTGACAACACATGTACACATAAACTGAAACGACTTCATCAACGAGATTTGCATGCATAAGTAATGGAGGACGCGGCCCGCGCTGTTAGCTAAACGTCACGTCAGATTTAGGAGCTACATCCACAGATGTGAACACACTGGCCTGTATGAACAGATCTGAGCTTTGTGGTGTTTACAAACTCATCTACATAGTGTACTTGCCTGGATTAATATTTCAGGCCGAAGGCTAACATTGAGTATGACCAGCTATCTGAAAGAACAGCACTAATTTTTTAACCAAAATATAGAAGGACAATCATCTTTGAACATGACGGTAGTCAGAGAGACTGATGTTTTGAATGTATCACATGCCTTTCATTCAGTGATTTGAATGAAATCACCACTTATGCTTTCAATAGGCAATATTATACCAAGAAAAACCATCTCTCTATGATGCCATTGTACAAAAACCCAACAAAAAGGGCCAAAACAAAAAAGAAGCACACCACTCCTACATTTCCAATTGAACCGCATGAGCCAAATGAAGCTCTGAGACTCTCAAAAGGGGAAGAGATAAACCCGCCTGGAAGCAAAGACTTAAAGGTAGATGGGTTTCTTTTTGATACCTGCCGCGTGTCTCCCGAACACATCCGCCAAACTGAGCTCAAAGGTCAGGAAAGCGTCTACCAGCTTTCAGCAGGTGCACGATTTCATCCTGAAACGTATTCGATTTAAAAGCATATTTCACTCTTATATTCAAGGTCAAGTTTTTGGCTTTTCAAATACAGAAACGAACAAACAAATGTGTTGGCTAACAGATTCAGAGACAAAAGCAGACAGATCTCCTGTGACCTGGACTTATAAATAGCCATCTGGAGCAGACGTCGTGTCTTTTATAAGCAAATTAAATCAGTGATGTCCTTTTCTGCCGTTTCAACTGCAAAGAGAATCTGTGAGAGCGGGTAATAATGCGTCGCCGCTTTGACAGCGCGGATGTCGCCTGATCTCTTGTCTGACATAACAACCTCTTACTCTCACTCAACACTTGACAATCATAGTCTCAAAGCAAATGGATAGAAAGACATTTAAAGACGATTTGGGGGTCTGACCTCACTTATTATGGCTCAAAACAAAATCCAAATCAAAATAAAAGGCTGAGGAGTTTTAAAAGTGTGTGTATAGTATATGTGTGTATAAAGTTTACAATATAGTACTGTACAAAATACAGTAAAATTAGAAATATTGTGAAATATTATTACAATTTAAATTCAGTGTTTTATATTTGAATATATTTTAAAATACAATATATTCCTGTGAAGCGATGCTGAATTCCCAGCATCTTTACTCCAGTCTGCAGTGTCACATGATCCTTCTAATATGCTGATTTGTGGCTCAAGAAACATTTTTGATTATTATCAATGTTAAAAAGAATTGTGCTGCTTAATGTTTTTATTAAAAAAAAAAAAAAACATGAGTTTTTTTCAGGATTTCTGATTAATATAAAGCTAAAAAATATGCATTTATCTGAAATAGAAATCCTTTTTTAACATTATAATTATCTACTACTGTCACATTTTATCAATTTAATGTGTTCTTGCTAAAAAAAAAGTATTCTTTTTTTTTAATTATAATTTTTTAACATTTGCTAACCATACTAAGGTTCAACAGAATATTGTAATAATATAATTTACTATAAAATTTATTTAAAAACCCCTTGTGAAAGTTATTGTATAATTTGCATACCACCATTGTTTATGTGATGGTTATGTGTTCAGCCTTTCGACATCGAAAAGTTGCAGTTTAGTTTCATTTAATAATGCCTTTTTTTTTTTGCATTTATTGTTTTGAAAAACTTTAATTATGTTTTGAGTTAAAGTGCATCACATTCTGATGTGACCCCTGTGAAATGTTATTTGCCTGTTTGCAGTGGAAGTGTTCTTATTATTTTCGATTCTTTTTTTTTTTTGATTCTGTGGGCCATTAATAAGAACATAATGATCAGCTTTGCTGGTGAAAACAGTTCAGGCACATAAATGAGTGTGGCTTTAGGTGTTTTCCTCTCATTAGGACAGTGAATAATGTGCACACGCAACAGCCACGGGGCTTCATTGAAATCTGATACACTGATATATGTTGCTTTCAGCTCAGTCCAACTTCTCATTCCTCTGTAGATCTGATTGATTTGCTTTTGTGCTGTTTTATAGTGTGAATGTATCGTCAACACAAGCCTGCACATGGATCCACGTCGACTGGTTTGTGGTAAGTTTTGCCAGGACATGGTTTTAAATGCATAGTTCACCCAAATATGAAAATTATCATGTTATTTCAAACCCATATGACATTCTTTCTTCTGTGAAAGACAAAGTTAATTTGCACGTCTTGGGTCCTTTTTTCCATAAGAATGAATGAGGATGGATGCTTTCAAGCTTAAAAAAAAATCACAAAAAGCACAGTAAAAGCATCATAAATGTAGTCCATATGACTTGTGCACTCTACTCCATATGATGGCTTTTTGTGAGAAAGAGAAGAAAATGTAAGTCATTGTTCACAGAAAATGACATCAAATGTCACTCGTCTTTTTACCAATTCCCATTGACGTGTGATATTTGAATATATATTGAATGCTAATGAAATTTCAAAGCTATAGCTCAGCCTAAATTTCAGTATATTCCGCACATACCTGTATAGCTATTTCATGAATTTACATAATTTGTTTGTTGCTTTTTTTTTAGTATAGTAAATGATGTGCTCATTGTGTTTCGTTATAGAATTAATCTTTAACATTAATACAGATATGACAGAATTTTTTTTTTTTTTTTTTTTTTGTAGTAAACAATTGATTTAATTTCAACTGTATGACAGACTATTTTGATGCTTAATAAAATTAATCTATAAAATTAATGACAGGACCTTTCAAAAATAAAAGTATTTTTTTCTTTTTGTGGTAAACTGATTTAATTTCAGTCTATTCACACTATTTTTGGTGTTTAATAAAATGAATCTATAAAACAAATGACAGAATTTAAAAAAAATAGTATTAATACGTTTTCTATTTTTTGTAGTAAAGTATTTATTTTAGTCTTTTTTAGTCTAATCAGACTACTTTGTGGCTTAATAAATTAATATATAAAATAAATGACAGCATTTGCCAAAAATAAGATTATTATTATTTTTTTTTTCAGTCTCTATTTTGTTGCTTTTTTGGTACTTAATCAATTTAATCTATACAATTAATGACAGAATTATTTATTTTGTTGTAAACAATTTAATCTCAGTATATTTCAGTCTATTTAGAATTTTTTTTAGGACTTTCGGTGCTTAATAAAATTTAGATGTAAAACGAATAACAGTATTTGTCAAAAAAATTTGATTTTTCATTGTTTTAGTAAAATATTTGTTTAATTTCTGTCTATTAATTTTTACATTTTAATTTGGAACTTTCTTTCCAGGAACATTTTAGATGAATGTTCATCTAAGGGTGATTTATTTTTTTTATTTTTTTTATTTTTTTTTATGTTATTACTTGTTTCAGAATGTTCAGAGAACATTTATCATTGTAACATTGTTTGTAAATGATAAAATGAATTGTTCACTCAATGTTCACACAACCTTTTTAAAAACAAAAAAACTGATTTTTTTGAATGTTCAGAGAGCGTTAAAGCAACGTTTGAAAAACTTTCTTAGAATATTTTTCGTTGACTATATTTTTGAAGTTAATTTAGTGTTTTTTGTTGTTTAATAACATTACTCTACAAAATCAATAACAGAATCTGTCAAAAATAAACATTTTCTTTGTTGTGGTGAGCTGTGTTGACTTGCAGACCTGTGTGTGTTTATAACTAAAGGAAGACAAAGCATGCAGTATGTTTGGAATAAATCCACTAAGCAAAGCAGTTGTGTTTCTCTCCCGCCAGGAAGCTGCATTAGCATTACTGAGCCGCAGCGCCGCGGGATCAAAGAGGCTTTGTCCTGTGATGCGTGAGGGTCGTGCAGGTATGGGACAGACGCGGCCTGACCCCAGACTACAGGGCAGCAGGGACACAATCTGCTCCGAGACCCGCTCCTGTGCTCATCGGCCACTGAACGAGAAGCTGCTCTGTGAAGATACCACAGTGTCCCGAGGAGAGATGGGAAGGTTTGATAACCGTGCACACGCTCACACGCGCCAGCACAGACGGGCGAGGGGCTGTTTATGCTTTCCTCGCTGTGAGATGCCTTTCAGATCTGCAGAAGCACTCGATAACCGAGCATCCGTAGGAAAATGACGGCAGATTTTTTTTTAATTTGCTAGTTTGCATTCTTAGAATGTTCTAAGAAGTTACGAACAAATGTAATGCTACTAGAATGTAGTTCAAAGTTATCTAGTTGTTAAAGGGATAGTTCACCCAAAAATGAAAATTCTGCATAATTCAACGTAATTACTCAACCTCATATCGTACCAAAGCCGTAAGCCCTTCGTTCATCTTCGGAACACAAATTAAGATATCTTTGATGAAATCCGAAAGCACAGAAACGTAGTAAGGACAGAGTTAAAAGAGTCCATGTGACATCAGTGGTTCAACCTTCATTATATGAAGCTACGAGAATACCTTTTGTGTGCAGAGAAAACAAAAATCACAACTTCATTCAAAGATTTCTTCTCTCCCGGGACATTATCAGGAGTACCATGACACATGCGTGTGGTGCTGCTGACATAGAACACCTTGTTTATGATGAACAAAGGTCTTACGGATTTAAAACGTTTTTAGTTGGACGTTCGTCAAACGCTTTTTAAATGTTACTTTATGTATTATTTCTATAATGTGTGTAGAATGATAAAATGGAATGTTCACTTAAAGTTGCATAATGGTTTTTGAAACATTTCAAAAACTGGACATTGTTAACATAAAGATCATTGAAACAGTGTTAATGGAACATTCATTCAAAGTTATCTGGTCTTTAAAAATGTTCTCAAATTGTTAGCGCAAAAACATCATTTACAGTATATATTGTGAATGAAACTTTTTTTCCCATTTTAGATGGATGCTCATCTAAGGTTTTTAAAATGTTACTACTTGTTTCAGAATGTTCAGATAACATTCAAAAGTAACATTTCCATAATGTTTAAAAATGAGAAAATGGAATGTTCACTTAATGTTTGCACAACCGTTTTAGAAACTTTAAAAAAACTGGACTTTGTGAACGTTCAGAGAATGTTAGCAAAACTTTCTTAGAACATACTTTTGTCATCTGAGTATACTTAGATAATTTAGTTTGTAGATTTGGCTTTTTGTCTATTTTATCATGTCTAATCAGGTAGAAAAGTAATAGCATACTTATCTTCAATTTCAGAATCTTAAAATATCTTCTTTAGTCCATCACTACAGTTAAAGTAAACTACTCCTAACTTGTCTCAGTGGACTGTCTGGCCAGTGTTGTCAAGTTTAGCGCTCTTATTTGGATAAATGCGGTACCACAGGTCCAGATGGAAGAAATAAGTCTCCGATAGGGGATTCATTAACTCAGATCCCCCTAAATTGCAATGCTTCAGAGTAAATTGGAAATGCAGCACTTGATGCTGATTAGATGAGAGACTCCAGAGCAGAAGAGCAGACTGACTCATCTATTACACAAGCCAGTCTGGACTGCAGTACAGGAGTCACATGACATCATTTCATGTTCACATATTTGATCTGGTCCATTAGTTGCTTTTATGAATGTTGGTGGAGATGTTGAGATTAATTTAAAGTGCCTGAGGATACTGTGTAAATAGCACAGTATCATAATCATTCAGTACTATAGTATGTTTAAAAGTTTGGGGTCAGTAAGATTTTTTAAAATGTTTATGAAAGCTGTTTTTATGCATTTATTTAATAAAAATACAGTAAAAGCAGTAAAATTGTGAAATATTATTACAATTTCAAATAACTATTTTCTGTTTTAATATAAATTAAAAAGTAATTAATTCCTTCGATGCAAAGCTGAATTTTCAGCATCATTACTGCAGTCTTCAGTGTCACATGATCCTTCAGAAATCATTTAAATATGCAGATTTGATGCTCAAGAAAGCTTTTTTTTTGTGCTTTTTAGAAAACTTTTTGTTGTTGTTAGGATTCATTGAGGAATTGAAAGTAAAAAAATTAAATACTTATCTTTTCTAACATCATAAATGTTTTTACTCTCACTTTTGATTATCTTAATGCATTCTCACTGAATAAAAGTATTCATTCGTCAAGAAAAAAAATCTTACCCCACACTTTTAAAAGTTTGGTATTACTTGACCAGTTAGTATGCAGAGGCCTGCTTTTAAAGGTTACGCCTCTTGTTTCTGTAACACTGATTCCAAAAATAAACATTGGAATTGAAACACTGGAGTCAGCCAACCAGATAACCCCACCCCCAAACCCACATGATTGGCTGAGCCAATGTTGCGGTGTTACCTAAGTCTTTCTTACATGTGTCTCTGCATAATAAACTGGAATAATAAGACGTATTTGACTCAAAGGTCAAGATTTCCTAATTGTTGGAGATCTCGCACAGTCGTTCTTGTGGTTGGTTGTGTAATACAGTGTGGGATGGATTTCTTGACAAATAATTCTCAAGATACCAGTTCACACGGTCTTCAGTGATGCATCACCGGATGGATTTTTCAATGGACAGTATAACTAGTGCAATAGTTGTCTCATGTATTTGTGATTGCAAACGGCCATAGATTGGACCTGAGCCTCTATTTTGACTTGGACTAATAAGAAACCTGCTAGCAACCCTTTTAGCTTTTGTGGCGGCGGATTTTGTATGGGCAAACAGCACTTATGTTTGCTTCATAAAATGCAAAAATAAAGCTAAGAGCTGCTTTTATGATGTAGGAGTCATGGTATGATCCGAAATGGGTTCCATTTTGAAATCAACCGTGTCATACAACTGCAGAACAAAACTTCTCCATCTGCATGCATGCCGTGATTTGACTCCATTCCTCTGTGCAAAAGAGGCTCAATACATGCTAATAAGATCCAGAATGCTAACGGCCAAAGAGTCAGTGGGCAAATGCCAGCGTGGTGCCCTGGGGCTGGAAGCAGGCACAGGAGCACTAAGTCGTATTTACCCTCCGACTCCGCAAACGGCCATACCTCAGCACAAAACGCTGCCTAGGTTCATCAGGGATGAGCACTACAAGCAATTTCTGCTACTCAACATTGAGCACCATGTAATCTTTCCCAGATGCACCGTTCTCCAATTCCTGAATGACTGATCTATGACGCCCTTGAGAAACCCAAACCGCTACTACACAAGCTGAAGTACCACAGTGCAGGAGATGTGCTTGAGTTTGCGTTTGTTGATGTCTGAAGAGATTTATAAAGGCCTAAGGGCTCCATGAACCTCTACATTCAACACAAAGGAGTCATTTAGCAGATGCTTTTATGCACAGAAACTTGCTGTACATTTATAACAGGTTTAGTCTTTCCAGTGTAGTCTAGAGGTTAAGTGTCTTGATCAAGGTTGTAATGATGATAATGAATGAATCATCATCTTTAAAGAACTAATTCACCCTAAAATGAAACATTTTACTGTCAGTTATTGAATTATTGGTGGGGATTTTTTCAGTTTTTCATTCAATCATCTGATATATATATTTAGGGATTTATGAAGTTACTTTGTCATTTAGCTTATCTGTTCAGAGACAATAATTCATTCAGGAAATAATCGAGTGGCTTTATTAGCGAGGCTTTTGAATCATTAATTCAACCAATTTGTTCAGAAACACTGATTTATTCAGAATATATAAGCGAGTCATTGACTCATTCTTTTAACCGACTCATTCAAAGACAATCATTCATTTAGGCATGAATCAAGTGAGTCTTTAGAATTATTCATTCAACCAATTTGTTCAAAAACACTGATTCATTAAGGAATGAAACAGGTGATCGTTATAATGAGTCACTGAATCACTCATTCAACTGATTTGTTCATAAACAGATTCATATAGGACTGAAACAAATGACCATCTTTATATGTGAATTCATTTCCCTAATTAATTCAAATTTGCAGAGATTTATTCAAAAAGAAACAAGTGAATCATTAAATGGTTCACTCCAGCATACAGTAATGCTCACTTTTCACAATTCATCAAATTCCCAAAGATAAAATCAAACTTTGCATATTTTTTGCATTGATGTTTTCTATCAAAAGTGCATTCAGTAACAGAAAATGGCTTTTGAGCATTTAACTTTATGCCCTCAGAGCGTCTCTCAGTGTCAGTGCTCAATTAGTCAGCAAAACCAGCGTGCATGTTGACTCAGAGCTTCATTCGCAAACACAGGAGGGCAAACAGCGTTTTATCTTTTCGTTTAACACCGCGTGTTCTTATCAGACAGGTCTCTCAGGTGCCGGTCCGTTAATGCATTCCCCACCAAAGCACTTTCTGCTTAATCGCATCCGCTTGTGTAGCACCAGTTAGCGTTTATTCAAGATGAAACTCATTAGCCTGCGAGAACAAATTGCATCTATTCATGCAACAGCAATTAAATTCAGAAAGAAAATTATATTGTGTTAAAGAGAAGGTCCCGCTCGCGGCGGAGTGTACAAAATCACGCTGTAAATGTGAATGGACGCACTAAATGAAGTCACGGCTTTTGGCAACTGCTCAATGCGCCCTTAAGAGGTGTGAATGGATGACGAGGGGAAAAGGAAGCGTTTGCAGATATGTGGCCGCTCAGAAGGTGTTGTAAGAGCTCTGTGGGACCAATGTCTCCCTGCGCCGTGTGTGTGTGAACAGAATGCTAATTGGCCACCAGGCTTCATGTGGGCAGGAGGCGACTCATTAGCACTGCTGCATCCGTATCTGCTCTAAGCTGCCGTCGAGCTCCATAGCTCTGGGTGCCGTGCTGCAGCTTCTTGATGCGACGGGGAGAGGAGATGTGGAGGTGTGTAAAGAACACAGTCTCGGCATGAAGTCTCGCTGTTTATCTCATATTAAGCACCCTCACGATTGATCTCCGAAAGGTCTGTCCAATCGGTCACGATCGGGAACCGTCCACCCATCTGCTGAGGATGTTGGCCCCGGGCCCGGAAGTCAACAAATGAGCCCGTGGGAACAGGGTGACCTCCAGACTGAATGCCAACGATCGTTTCGACATGTCCTCCCCGGCGATATGACAATGGAAAACATGGCCTCCAAATGGGATAGCCAAACAACATCCTGTGGTTAAAGATGTTTAGCTAAATCAGGCCACGGATCGTGACAATAGCTGTTTCATAACCTAGTGAGCTTATATTGGCAGCATCCTGAATCGAGCTGAACTTTGTAAGTAATTGGAAACGCTCTACATACTGTAGGCAGGAACTCACAAGAAGTGTATGGGAAGCTGTTGAAAAAACCTTTGACTGAATTCAGCTAAGCTACTAACCCAGAAAACATAGCACATTGTATTATATTTAAGAAATACAATATAAATATTTAAGATTATATTATATTATATTATATTATATTATATTATATTATATTATATTATATTATATTATATTATATTATATTATATTATATTGTATTGTATTGTATTGTATTTATTTTGTTTTATTTTATTTTATATTTATTAATTATTACATTATATTATAAAAGCATTATATGTTTCTTTGCAGTTCATAGAGTCCCAGAATGCATTGCATAATCGTTTTGAGTTACAAAAATTTATGCTTGAAAAATCCATGAAAATATTTCGTATTTGTATTTTATATGTAATATGTTTTATGCTTATGTGTGGTTTATTTTACATTTTTATGTATGCTATATATAGAATATAAAAAAAAATTGAAAATCTAGAAAAATTATACTGATATATATATATATATATCTATATATATATGGTTATATATATATATATATATATATATATATTTAATATAATATATATATAATATATATATATATATGTTAATGTTAAATAAATAAATACTTTTATTTAAATAATGTTAAATAAAAATGTTTTGTATATATGTTTTTTATATAAAAACTTTGTAAACATACTGTCCCAGAATTCATTGCATCAAACTCAATATTAAAATTTTGAATAGTTTAAAAAATATATTTTATATGGTATTTTATGATTTTATGTGTTTATGCTTATGTGTGTATGGGCTTGTCTTCACTACAAAAGGAATGTGCAATGCTGTCTTTGAAGCTTGGAAAAAAAGCAATGCAATGCATTGCAATGCATAAAAATACACAAGTAAAAATGTGCCGAGCTCAGTGAAAAAAATAAAATAAAAAAATAATTCTGGGCTGCCTTCGCTGAGAGGAACATGAAGTCCTACTGTACATTAGGAAAGTCATCTTAGAGGGCAGTATAAAGTAATTCTGCTGCCTACTTTTATCAGCAGTGCTCTCTAAGTAGGCAGCTCACTAGGTTTTGGATCTAATGGCTCACTAGCTGGAGCTAATGTTTTAAAGAAAGCAATGGAGCATTGGAGACCTTTGTTGGTCTTTAAAGGAAATTGTCTGGCAGTTTGAATCTTTTTATCTCTTCTGTGCATGATCAGGCCCTAATCGAGCAGGTTTAACGAGCTTATAAAAGCAACTGAAATGACAGATTGTTCTTCTTATTTAAACAAATGCGAAAGCCGCCACAATCCCAGTCTGTACAACTGTAGCTCAACTCTGCTCTGCTTATTGTAATGAAAGGCTCTGACATGTCTGACAGATATGATATTCCAGAAGGATTGATTTTGTGTTTAGATCGCTCAGAATGTACATGCAATATAAAACGAGCAATTTGAAGTAAAGTTGATATCATGTAAAAGTAGAGTCTACATTTATAAACCACAGCGCTCTGTGTTTTTAGCACTGCTGAAATGTTAAACAGTATGTTCCTTATCTTTCTGAATGTTATGATCGCAGCCTTTGCGATTTACCGCCGTTGTTCCCTGGTGAAATCCAGGCATGTGTTTTTATGATGACGCTGAGATCTGCTGCGGCTCAAGAGAAAACTCTAGCAGGAATTTAATGTCTTGAAACATCAAAACAGTTCAGGAAGAGTTTTTCAAAATAAGTGATAATGAATCCAGTGGTATTTCAAGAATTTTTTTCCTCAGTGTTATTTGTTTAATTTTTTTCCTCCAGGTAATCAGTTTACTATCAGTGGTATTTTAGATATATTTATTTTTGTCAATTTGTGTCTTAAATATTTATGTTTCTGTAAATATTGTTTATTTAATGTTCTACATTAATATGTACATGTATTTATGTATATAATTGTATAACATTTATAATATTATTATATATTTTTTATATTAATACATTTTATAAAATGATATATTTATTTAATTTTAATTTTTTTTATTTTAATAATTTTGTGTCTTTAATATTTATATTATATTTCCAAATGTTTAATTATCTTTTTTTGTCATTTTATGTCTTAAATATTTATATTATATTTATGAAATACACAATATAATGCAATATTGTTTATATAATGTTCTACATTATAATGTATTATAATATAGAATTTTATAACATTTATTAACACTGTTATATATTTTAAATATGATATTAATAAATATTATAACATTTATTTGAAATGATCATATGTATATATATATATATATATTATAATAATATATATATATATATATATATACAATTTTTAAAAATATATATTATATATCTTGAAATAATATTAATATTAATAAATATAAAATTATATATTTTATTGTTATGTTTTGTCTTTTATATTTAGATTTTATTATATTATAATAATGCAATGTTATGTTTAATACTATTATAATATGTAAATTTGTATTTATATCTGTATATTTATTGGTATAATTTATTATAGTATAAAATGTATATTTCTGCTCTTAAATTATAATTGTAAATTTATAATATATCAGAAGTTTTTTATCCAATTCTAAAAGACTTATATGTGCATCTGTAGGCTATCATATCTTTAAACATTTTATATCTTATATAATGGATACTTGTAGTATTGTATAATATAAAAGTGTAAAAATATATAATCCTTCAAACCCTTGTTAAGCAGCACACTGGGTTTCGTAACAGAACTTTCGAGTGATACTGTGTTCTGCTCAGATATGGATCTGTGTAAAATGTTTGTCCAATTACCCTAACAAGTGATATCAATCTGCATTTCAGATATCAGAGATACAGCTGGCATGCTAAATAGCTCGTAAGCTGCCTTCACTTTGATAGTAATCCTCTCATTAACAGCTCGTCCATGCTCTGATAGCAACGCAACCTCAGTGTCTATATGCATTCAGACCAGACAGACGTGATCAATAGCATCTCTGTGGATGTTGCTGCAAGACAAAAAAAAACATATGAAATGCCATGTTTTCAGACAGTTGTGAACGAGAAACGGACATGCAAGACATTACTTATTCTTTTGTTGAGCGTCTTGTGAGTTTGTCTGAATGTTGTGCGTTTTTGCAGTCTGTTGGATTTGGGGGTCGAGTTGGGCAATCGATACCAAACAGAGGCTGTGAGCAATTAATCGTCTGCTCCATTACCGTGGTGCCAGCCAGGAATCTTAAGCTAATGATGCTAGCGATTGGTGGGCAGCTTGTGTGTGGAGAGGGAAAATAGCAATCAATACACAGAAAAGCTCTTTAAAAGATGATATGTAACTCAATAAGGTCCGTAAGAACCCAGGACCTGCGCTATACTTTTGTTCTTCGATAATATGCCACTTATTGCAATGCAATGTACGTAAATATCCAAACGTCTTTCAAGTAGAGCAGCTAGCATGACTCCATTCAGTGTGAAGATCCCTCTCATTAAAGTTTCCTCATACCATCGAGTGGCACATTTCATTGCTTTGGAAATCATTTGTGCTCTTTAAAACTAATGAAAAGGTCATTTCTATATGCTCACACATAATTATGAATGTTCTTAAGATGCCGGTGAACTGAAAAGCATAATAGCATTTTTCTGAGCTGAATCAGGTCAAGTGGAGTGTAATGAATAGGTAAAAACTAACAGAGATATTGCAGTTTTAGCCTGCTGCTGCCATTGGAAATAAAAACACTCTAGAGTTTTAGAAGAGATTTTGAAAGTGTATTACAAAAAATCACAAATGCAATCTATTTGGTGTCTCAATCGTTGCTCCTGGACAGCAATGAGATCGAATGGAAACCAAATTGAGTTCCCTAGTTATCTCACCTGTCTCAGACTTGCTCCTAGGGGAAAACAAAATCCCAAATTAGATCTCTTTGATAGCTCAGTTCTTTCTCCTGGCCAGCAGTGAGATCAAATAGATTCCCAGACATTTTGGCTGAGAAAAGATACAAGTTATCTCCTGTGTGTCTCCTTTAGAGTTATAAAAGATATTTCATCAATGTCTCAAACTCGATCTTAGTAGGGGGGATTTAGATCTATTTCTATTCTTTCAAATAGAAACCAAATGTAGCACTAAATATTTGACCTAAGAGAAGACCTCTCACATGTGTCTTTTAAAGAGATTGCAACAATGTCTCAAACTCGATCTTAAGAGACAACACAAATCCCAAATGAAATCACTTTGATACCTCAGTTTCAGTCTTGGACAGAAATAGAATCAAATGGAATCCCAGATATTTCACCTGAGAAACAACCAGAGTTATCTCACACTTGTGAGATAAAATATCTCCACTGAAATCACCTCAACAATGTCTCAGTCTGTGCTCAGATTTGCCAAGACACTAATATAGGCTATCAGATCTCAATTTAAGCTCAGACGTTTCTCAACACATATTTTAAAGACCAAAATAACTGACTCAATACCCAGATTCATTCTGTAGCCATGTGCTGCGTTTCTGTCATTTTGTGTCTCATTTATTTCTATTTTTATTTCTACTACAGAATTTTAAGAAGCATCTGAGATAAAGTTGATATTTAAATAGGACACCGATATGAAATATCAACCTCTGATCAATAAGATTGTCCAATGAGAAGTCCTGCACTTGCTTGTTGACTAGATTCATTTTTGAACATTGCAACAAACCTTTCAAGTATGCTATTTTCTGTTGTCAAAAAAGCTGTGTGGAATCAAAAGTAGATATTAATGCAGATTTGTTTTTTATTTATAGGCTGATGCTGTGCCATGTGGCGAGAGCAAAGATGGTAGGATTTCTTGTGTGAAAGATGCGGCCTTCATCCAGACGGCGCAATTTACGCAGACTTAATGGTGTGTGAAATCAAAGCGTGTAGACTAAGATTGTGCATTTGAGTCTGACCTCTTCTGCTCAAAGCTAAGAAGTATAGCGGACGACCTTTTCCGTTCATTTCGTTTTTCAGCGTCAGGTTTGATTGGAGTGGGAGAAAAAGAGACATTAAAGGAAAATTCAGTCTTTGGGGGGAAAAGCTCCGGATAAATATTTCTCATGGATGAATATTTCCACCCATCTCCTCTGCTTCATAAAATACCTATCTTGAGGGTGATCACAAAGCTCTGGCTTAGGAAAAGGAATTGGAATAGAGATGGAATAATGCAATTTTATGGAGGGCGCGTGACTTCAGGGAAGAGAGAGAGAGAGGTGGAGCGGTGTATGGAGGGTGAAATCACTAATACAAAAGCTCCGTCTAGAAATCTGAAAAAAGCTGCTAGCTAGCCTCGCATGTTGCTTGCAAAAGCATGATCTGCTATCTACACTTTTACCTTTTATGTTCCTTCCAGGAAAGCTACAGTAAGTGGATTTGTGAAATGTCATAAACATGCAAATGTAGTAGCGTTGTATTCTCTCAACAGGCTTTGCTTTTGTTATAAAATCAGAGATGGAGACCAGATAGTGACTTTTTATTATAGCAACTGCATAGCAACACCCTGGCAACTGCCCAGAACACCAAATCGACTGCATAGTAACTGCTACAAACCACTTAGAACCCATTATCAACTGCATAGCAACACCTTGCCAGTTGCCCAGAATACCGTAGCAACTGCATAGGAACACCCTGGCAACTGAATATAAAATGTTAAAACCACTATGAGCAATGAGCATGAGTAAATTACACTCTGGCAGCTTCAAGTGCTACAAACCACTCAGAACACCTTAGAAACTGCATAGTAAGCACTGAAAAACACTCAGAACACCTTAGTAACTGAATAATACTCATTAAATTCCACTCAGAACACCTTAATGACCACATAGCAACACCATGGTAACCACTCCAAACCCCATAGTAAATGCACATCAAGTATTAGAAACAGTCAGACCACCTTAGCGACCACAACACCCTGGCAACCACACAGAACTCCCCAGTAACTGCATAGCAAGCATTAGAAACGCTCAGAACACTTTAACAACTGCATAGCAATGTCCTAGCAACCACCCAGAACACTCTTGTAACTGCATAGAAAGTATTGGAGAGATTCAGAACAACTTAGTAACCGCTTAGCAACTCTCTGGCAACCACCCAGAACACTCTAGTAACTGCATAGCGAGTACTAGAGTGACTCAGAACACCTTTGCAACCGCATATCAACACCCTGGCAACCAGGTAAAACACAGCAACTGCAGGACAAGCATTAGAAACCACACTTTAGGAACCACATAACAATGCCCTGGCAACCACCCAGAACACCATAGTAACTGCATAGCAAGTATTGGAGAGACTCAGAAGATCTCAGTGACTGCATAGCAACACCCTGGCAACCACCCTAGAATTGCACCAGTGTATTTTTCAAGCGTCTCCTATACTCTGGGTTTTACCTTTGTAACAGTATTTTGGTTTGTGGTTTTATAAGGCATCATTCGGGGTTTCAAACAAGAGCGAGCCGTTGGAAATACTTCAAAAGAGTTTTGTGAATACTTCCAATCCATTGCTTTTGAACAGAAAAGCAGAGGTTTTATTCATGAGGCCACAAGAGCACAGAGACTCTAAAAGCTCTTAATGCTTGAGAAAGCTGCCAGTGGAAAACCCATCCGCTCCTCGATTTCACTGCATCGGCTCTCGACTCCAGCTTTTCCTGAACTTTTTAGCTGCGGCCTGGCACTCCGAACACATCCACCGGATTGGCAGGCCACTGAACTGAACGCGGTGTGAGGACATTAATCAAATTAGGCCGCTGTTTGATGCTTATTGGATGTATTGGAGTTTGCCAGATTATCCCTGATGGCTGATTGTGTTTGCAGCTCAAGATGAGACACTCATATTGGGTTACTGAAATTCTGCTTGGAATCAGCAATGACAAGGGCCATGCTTTGTGAGCACAGAGGTAACAATAACTCTCATACCCAATATCGTATGCAAACTCTTTAATGCCGTTGGACAGAGTCATCAGCAGACTCATACGCTCCACAGATTTCTGCTGAACTCTAATGCTTGTAGAGCTATATAGATTCCCAGCTACTTGCGTGTTTCCTTATTAATATTTTGGCTAATCTGATTATACTTTCAGCTACCAATAGTCTGCATATTGGGTTTGGACCTGCTCATATATTCTTTCATAATCTCTTTTTTCATACTTGCATTGCATTAGCAGCGCAAAAGGTTGTGAGTTTGATTCCCAGGGAACACATGTTAGGTAAAAAATGTTAGCCTGTATGCGCTGTAAGTATTTTTGGATAAACCGTCTGCTAAATCCATAAATGTAAATGTAAAATGCATAAATGTAATGTATCAATTCTTTTTAGTCAATCAAAAATATACAGTGCAGCCAGTGTCGTTGATTTCTGTGTCGTTGATTCCATGCTGTTGTGGTCTGCAAACACAGCTCACCCTTGGTGGAGTTTATGATTATTAAGTGCCGGCCGTTCTATCTACCGAGGGAATATACAGCCATACTGCTCGTTGCTGTTTACATTCCTCCCTGCTCCAACATCAACAACAGGAGTGAGGCACTGAATGTACTGTACCAGCACATCAGTGATCAGCAGACAGCCCACCCTGATGCTTTTCTCATCTTGGCTGAGGATTTCAACCATGCAGAATTAAAGATTGTGTTCCCAAAAATACACCAACACATTAACTTTCCAACAAAAGGGAAAAAAATTTTTGGATTTTGTTTACACCACCCAGAAAGCAGCTTACAAAGCCCTCCCACTCCCCCACCTTGGTGCCTCAGACCACATCACTGTCATGCTAATGCCTGCATACAGAGCGCTCGTTAAAGTCGCCAAACAGTTACAAGTGTGGCCTGAAGGGTCATCAGAGGCTCTTCAAGACAGGGGACTGCAATATGTTTAAGCAGGCTGCCACATACAATAACTCCACAGACCTCCAAGAGTACTCAGAGACTGTCACTACCTACATCACCAAGTGTATTGATGATGTAACAGTCACAAAGACCATTACTGTCCGGGCCAACCAGAAGCCGTGGATGTCAGGGGAGGTCTACAGACTCCTGAAGACGTGGAATGCTGCCTTGTGGGCCTGAGGACAGCCAGGTCCAACCTATCCCATGGCAACAGAAAGGCTAAGAGACAGTACTCCAGGAGGATAGCCAATCGATTCAGCGACAGCAGAGACACTCGGAGCCTGTGGAAGGAGATACAGACCATTAAGGACTACAAGCCCCCACCGCGGACCTGTGACAGCACCATCTCCCTGCTGAACGAGCTGAACGCCTTCTTCGCTCACTTTGAGGCACAAAACAGCACCATTGCACAGAAGACTACACCTCCTCCTGGTGACCAGGTGATGACGCTGTCCCCGGATCCCTTCAGCCGGATCAATGCACGCAAAGTTCCGGGTCCTGACAACATTCCTGGGCGTGTACTGAGGGGATGTTGTGTGGTGGTAATTGTTGTTTTCTTAGAAGTTTTTTACATCTCGCTTAGTCAGGCTGTTGTTCCCACATGCGTCAAATCTACCACGATCATTCCAGTCCCTAAGAAGCTGTCTCCGTCCTGCTTCAATGACTACCGTCCTGTTGCACTTACTCCCATCCTCATGAAGTGCTTTGAACGGCTTGTCATGCTCTACATTAAGTCTGCCCTCCCCCCCTCCCTGGACCCCTTCCAGTTTTCATATCGGTCCAACCGCTCGACCAATGATGCCATCGCCACTACCCTCCACTCAGCATTCACACATCTAGAGAAAAAATACTCATATGTCAGAATGCTGTTCATAGATTTCAGTTCAGCATTCAACACAATCATCCCTCAACAGCTCATTAACAAACTGGTCCAACTGGGACTCAACACTTCGCTGTGCAACTGGCTGTTAGACTTTCTGACTGGAAGACCTCAGGCAGTATGGATCGGAAGCAACACATCCAGCAGCATCACTCTGAACACTGGGGCCCCCCAAGGATGTGTGCTGAGCCCCCTCCTCTTCACACTGCTGACCCACGACTGCACACCAAAACTCCAACCTCTTTATTAAGTTTGCAGATGACACGACTGTGGTGGGTCTCATTAGCAACAGAGATGAGACAAACTACAGGAGCGAGGTGAGCCGCCTGGCCGGCTGGTGCAGTGACAACAATCTCTCTCTGAATGTGGAGAAGACAAAGGAGATTGTTTTTGACTTCAGGAGAGTGCACAATCAGCATGCTCCTTTGACCATCAATGGTGCGACTGCTTCATTCATCAGGCTGTCAGGAAGCTGAACTCCCTCCCGACCTTAATCCCGCCCCCCCCCACTGCCCCCCCCCCCCCCCCCCCACACACCCACACACACACACACACATACACTTTTCCCCAGGCACCACTGAACTCTGAACCTCAGTCCCCCCACCAGCTCCCATTAACGCACTGGGACCTGCACCAGACACTTTGTACAGCATTGGTCTGCTCACTACCTCATTCAGCAGTTAACTGACCTCATTCAACAACCTCTTCTGTCAGTTTAAATAAAGAACTGCTCTCTGAGATTTTTGACACTTTGATCAGACTGAATAAGCTCTTTTGCTCTTTTACTTCACTGGTTTGCACTCTATCTGCCATGTGCCTTGTGCTGCTTTACTTATCTTTCTTTTTACATTACCTATTTGTATATTTGTATAGTTGTACTTTATATTTTATTATCTGTATTTAATGTTCTACTGTTAGTGTTATCTGTATGCACCATGGGTCTGAGAGTAATGCAATTTCAATTCTCTGTATGTATGTACTGTACATGTGGAAGATTTGACAATAAAGCAGACTTGACTTGACTTGACTTGACTAGAATAAAGCAAAAAAAAAAAAAAAAAACTAAAATTAAACAATAATAACTAAAATTAAATTAATCAAATATAAAAATAAATATATTTATAAAAATAAATTAATCAAATATGGTATAATGTTTTATTGTTGTTTTGTAGTTATTTTTTGAAGATTATTTATTGGATGTTGTGTAGTAAATATTTAAAGCCAATTATTGGATTGTATTAGGATCCACCCGCCAGCCCAAAAGCTGGAATCCAGCGGCGACCATAAAGAGTGGGGGGGCGGCCTGGTCGAAGGTTTAATGCGTATTTCGGTCTTTTCTTTGACAAACTTCCTGAATTTTAGCAGGATTTAAGTTTGAATTTTAGTCTAGCTCCATGTTTAATCTGACTCCAATTTCACGTGATCATTAAATTTATGCAATATTTCTATCAAAAGCTGATCACAGATATCGATTGTTTATTAATTTAGATATTTGAGTATTCTGAAAATCCCCATACTTTCAATTATTCGTTCATTGCAGACCCGATATCGCTTAGAAGTAACATTTCGGCCCGATTGAATGCTCTTCCCGAACACAAACTCGTCAGTCTGATCTTAAACATTGGATGCCGGGTAAATATCTACCTTTAAGTCGGTCGCGCGCCCGTGCTTACCTTCGTACAAAAAAAGTATAGTTTTTATATATTTATCGAAAACTGCAACTTATTTTTAAGACAGTGATAGTCAGAAAATCGAAATGGACGCCCAATTGATGTGTCCCCATGCTCCATCTATTAAACCTTTCGTATGACAATCCTGAACACAGTATTTGAGGTAATACCTTCGCTTTAAATCTACTAGTAATAATGAATTAAGAATAATGTCAGGAATAAATCAAAAGTATAACAATTTATTATCAGTCAGAGGTAAGACCCAAATTGTGAGAAATCATGCCCATTACATAATACAAAATAATAGAAGCCAATTTAGAAAGGATAGTGTAATTGTAAATCACATTGTAGTTGTGTTGTCAACTTTGCTTCTGCACAAAGACACTGTAGCCATATTGGGAACGGCCAAGTGATCCATGCAGGAGGCACACAAATTTAACATAGTCACACATGTAAACAGTTATCCTAATTTAAGACACATGGTCTAAAATGCATAGCAAAGCACTCAGGTGTTTTAGAGAATAACTTAACTAGCCCAATGTGTACATGTAGTAGCACAAACAACTATACATTGTGCTCTGTAGGCACAATGTGTTGTAACACAATTACATAATAGTATACCTGACTTCAGGAAGATACATAGTATGGAAGCATATGAAATACACTCCACACTACGGGCTTTCTGGCAACAGAAACGCCCAGTAGTGTTTTGTTCACTTCCCTTAAATACTCAGAGACCAGATAACAAAGAAATCTTCAAATCAGTTGTAAAACCCATAAAAGACCTTTTGGTTGTTTAGGTTCCCGCGGTCACATCAGGGTCCACACACCTGGCTGGAGATAAACATTTTCTCACAGAACCCCTAAAGGGGGACACACACCCTTCTCAGCAGAACACAATTCTACACAAAAGTGTTTCAATCTTTCTCATAATATAAATGACTACCTTTGAATTGAGACCATTTATGTACCAATCGCACATAGACCTTTAAATGATACCAAACATGAAAAGTTTACACCCAAGCATGAATCCTGAAGATATAGTAAATGTTTTATGTGAGGCGTAACAACTGTTAGCTGCCTGGACCATGTGCCCTGGGGGGAAGGAGGGGTGAAGGTACCAAAGAGCAAATGGTCTTTCTTCCAGATCTTCCTATCTGTTTGTTTGGTCCACGAGGAGATCAAAGCCCATTGTTTTGGTGCATCTGCATTTGCATTGCGAGAGTTCCTGAAAGTCTGGCTTCACAAAGAATTAATTTCATAAGGAAATAATTTCACTCCTTACAAAAGCATAATACATTTATTTATTGTCATAAAAATCTCAGTTGACAGCAGAATCACACTACTTTTCAAAAAGATTGATTTTTAAATCATTTTCTTATCAGAATAAATAGAACAATAATAATATTAATGATATTGAAAAAATCTATTAAATATATAAAAAAATATATAAAAAATAAACCAATTCCATTATTTGTTTAGTTTTATTGTGTAGTTTTTTTTTATTTGTTTTTTTATTGTTATAACTATCTCATTTGGCAATAGGATTGCATTTCTTTTTTATTCCTAAATATTTTTTTAATGAAAGAAAACTAAGATATGTCCTATCAAAATAAATATAATAATAAATAAGTAAATAATATTTCCATCCCTACTTAACTGTATTACTTTGTGTTACCGGCATGCACAGTATCTCAGATCTCATTTACGCTGTTCCTTTCCTCTGGTGACAGGAACAAAAGAAAGTTTGGAGAGAAAGGAAGATGGGAGGATCTCGAGACAAAAAGAGAAAATGCATGATCACTTTGTCATCTATTGAAGCTCATGAAAACACCGCCGGTGAGCACCATCCCCGTGCAAACAAAACAAATGCTCTCTTTGCTCTGCACACAGCAGCAGTCTTTGTGTTGCTCTGTATATTTTCCTCTCTTTGTGCACTGATCATGACTGCACTGTGCCAGGACGACCCAAAATCCTGCCATCGCCTGTAGCGCCGCTGAGGGACTTCCAACATGCCGTGGCCAGCTCAAAAGCTGCTTGGACTTTATCCTGTGGCTCTCTGAGCTGAGATGAGTGCTCCTCATGGACCGTCCTGGCAGATGTGAGCTGCTGGACTCGTAACCCACAGTGCAGAGCAGCTTTATATGACCTATAAGTAGAAGTGATATGCACCTTGTAGCTATAAATCCAGATAAGCTGTGCTGACTGACAGGGTTTTATTGCCAATAGCCCTCCAGGCCACAATTGGCACCTGACAAGTGACGTCCCTCCGGTCCGTTTGAAACATTGAGGTCCTGCATGTTAACTGGACGGGGCGGTCCCATTCAGTAACATGATGGAGGTTTTAATGGCATGCTTATGGCAGGGTGAAAAAGCAGACGGATTGAGATGTGGAGGGTGGTTGAGGAGCATTTCTAATCACAGCTGTTGACCTCAAGACTTTTTGCCTCTCACAATTTAGTGTGAGACATGAAATGCCTGAAAATATGTTCATAGACTTTAAGAGATTATGTGTTATAATAAATAATTGCTCATAATTTAATGATGTTTGACCAGTCTAACTTCCCTTTTGTAGCTAGCTACAATGCTTAAAAAAGCAGGTCATTAAATAACGCAAAAACAACAATAATATAACTAAATATAGCTTCTTTATTTATTTTGTAGCATTTTTTAATTTTTCAAATTTTAATTTTATTTTATTTTATTTTATTTTATTTTATTTTATTTTATTTTATTTTATTTTATTTTATTTTATTTTATTTTAATTTGTTCAGGAATCTGCACTGCATATTTTTGATTCACTATAAAGAATGGACTCATTATAATAATTTAATGGGGAATCAAACCCCAATTCATTAGAGATTATGTGTTATGATTAAATGATCTGTAGGTAGATACACTGCAAGATACTCAAAAAGTAGCTAAAACTAACAAAAATTACCTAAAACTAGTTTAACTTTTTTGACTCATTATAATAATTTAATGGGGAATTAAACCCCATTATCAGTTAACTTTGTTCATATTTTATTTTATTTTGCAGTAATTAGCAGCCCTGTTTATCTAAATAAAATATAGAGCACAACATATTTGGCACAAAACAAGTACGAATTCAGTTAGGATCACAGCATTAAACCTAAGAAAATAAAACTAATAAATTACCCTTAAAAGTACTATGGAAGGAACATGAATAATTACCATATTTATAAATACACTGCAAGATACTCAAAAAGTACCTAAAACTAGTTTAAGCTTTTTTAGCATTTCTAGTCTTTTTAGAATATAAAAATGGCTTTATTATATTTATTATTATTTTGTTATTTGTCTGTTTACTGTGTTCATATTTATTTCATTTTATTTTTATTTATTTTTTTATTTGCAGTGATTTTCATCCCTGTTTATGTAAATAGATATAGAGCAGAACATTTTGCCCATAAAAAGTATGATAACATGAATGATTACCATATTTATATTAAGTAAAATATTTATGAGGAAAAAAACATATGTATTTGTATGTGTATGTGTATGCATTTCATTTAAGCGTGGCAAATGCATTTGATTAATGTACATGAATAAGGCTCTCATTAAAATGATAGACATGTCAGTGATTTCATTACGGCAGAAAATACAAACAGAAACATACAAGTTAAAGAGACAGATCACATTCTGAGCAAAGTTAGCAGATCACAGCATGTCCTCAGGATATAGCTCTATTTCCAGACTCTAAACACAACAAAAATAACATTTGTGTGCTTCAAAAATTAATGTGGTTCACACCAATTTATCTTTTTATCTCCGAAACAACCTTATGAATATTCATCAGTGAGTCTCCAGAGAACGAATGCTGTTTTAGAGGGAAACACTGAATTGTGAACAGCTCATCACAGAGTAATACATTCACGTCTCAAAGCGGCTCAATTGCTTTAAATTATCTTTAATTCTCATCTATTCACGGATATCTAATTACAGTAATGGTTAGAGTGTACCTTTTTATTCCTGAGATAAAAAAAGTGTTGTGGCCTAGTGGAAATATATGATTTCCTAACACTTTATTCACACTAATCAATATAAACCATTGTCAATCACATAAATATCTCATTCATGTGAGCGCTAAACTACTTCCTGTGTACACTCAGAAATCCAATGCAACTAATGGATAAACCCTATTGATTAACTTTAGCATGACATTAATTTCCGTCTCGGACAAAATACTGCTCTCTCTTTTGTCTGTGCTTTGTTTGTCAGTCAGTAGAACTAAACGCTCGTTCACTCCTCTCCAAACGCAGATCGCAGCTGCTCGGAGAGAGAATAGCAGCACTTCCTGCAGTTGTCACGTCTGGAGATGAAGCCGCGGATAGCATGGAATGAAGTTAGATGCCTCAAATGTCACTGAAAAATGAAAGGGCATGAGAGAGTGCCGCTGTGAGAACAAGAAAACAACACACAACACACAACAGAGCCAGTGAGAGCCAGTATGCATTCATTTATTTATTTTACATTGTGAAGTCATTTTTATTTACAGACAATTCTCAATGTAAATGATTGAAAAAAAAAAACATGAATAGATTCTCATTTTTTATTTTTTCTGATTTCATTATTTTTATATAAAATAAATTATATAATAAATAAAACAATTTATAATAAAAATAAAAGTTGAACCATTTAAATATTTTTAAATATTTGTAAAAAATTAAATATAATAAAAAAGAATTCTCACAACTTTCATTACCATAATACATATATACTGTATATATACAGTACAGTAGTCAACATTTGAAGTGGAAAAAAGTTAATCAAAGTTGGTTTTAAAGACAACTATTATGAATTTGTTTGTTTGATTTTAGGTTTTGATTAGTTTATATTTTTGACTAGTGTTTATATATTATATTATATATATAATATATATATATATATATATATATATATTTTATTTATATGTGTGTGTGTCAATTATTTTAAAATATATAATATATATAATTAAAAAAATATTTTACATTTTTAGCTAAATTATGTTTTATTGGAGTACATTTACAGTATTTAACAATTTGATTTTTTCAATCATTTTAAATATTTCAAAAATATTTCAAAAATAATTATATATATAGTACATTATAGTACAATTTTCTTGGCATTGCAGTAATGAGAATTAGGAGTTGGGGGTGCAGTGTGCTTTACTGGTTATAAAAGTAGACTTCTTTAAGAATAACAATATGTTATTAATTTTTTCTTTTTCTCCTTCTTTAACAGACTTAAATGCCTGGTTCTTCTTTGATCTGTGTTCAGTGCCCATGTGATGTCATAAACAGTAAAGCAGCCTGGTATTCTCAGGATTCCTCACACGGAACAACCGCCTTCGAGCTGTGCGCGACGAACACCAGAGAAATATATAGATTATACAGTAGCTGTAGATTCTCCAGCCTCCTGCAGAGACCAGCTCCATATGCTCAGCTCCTCTCTGAGGAAGAAGCGTGCAGGGGGCCGCAGAGATTTACATCAGGATGAAGTAATCCTGTCTCCACTGCCAGGTTCAGAAGTCTGCTAGATGATAAGATATCATATAGCTGGCCACACTGAACATGCTGTTGCTCCTCTTCTGAGTGATTAATCTCGTTCTGTTCATGCACACAGTTTAGTTATTTATGGATGAACTCATAACGGTTGACATAGTGATAGCTGTAGCAATGTTTTGGCATCTTGCAGCTGTGAACAAGAGACAAAATTCAAGCCTGTTTGGAGAGATAAATCTCACTCTACACTGCAAAAAAAAAAAAAAAAAAAAAAAAGATTTTCTTAATCAGTCTGTTTGACTTGTATTACTGCACAAATATCTGAATGTTCTAAAATCAAGATGCATTTATTTGAGAAGCTAAA
This sequence comes from Cyprinus carpio, assembly GCF_018340385.1. Lineage (NCBI taxonomy): Eukaryota > Metazoa > Chordata > Actinopteri > Cypriniformes > Cyprinidae > Cyprinus > Cyprinus carpio. The sequence continues at coordinate 3,496,157 of NC_056600.1, read as the reverse complement.
TTACTTAAGGTATTAAGTCTTGCTTTCTAAAACAGATTCTAAAAATTTATGCAAGTTTATACTTAAAACAAGAAACACAAATATGCCAGTGGGCAAATAAACATTTTTCAAAGATAAAATTAGTTTTATTTTTCTGACCCCACTGGCAGATTTGTGTTAAAAAATAAGATAAAAATACTGGTTTCATTTTTTTTTTTTCAGTGCAGGCTCAAATGTGTGTGTTTTCATGCATTTAAATATAATGCATGTTATATATTTTTAAATCTTTTTTTAAAAATAATGTATATATGTATATAAATATAGAATAAATTTTTACTTTTGCACAAAACAGGTATATTACAGGTATTATAATGTGTCTAAATGCTTTTTAGACAGAAATACTTGTAGAAACACTTTTTGTTTTTATACATTTAAATATCTCTGAAACGGTTGAATTTTAACAATATGTATTGAGCGTGCTGTTCAGATGGAGGCGGCAGTATAAGCAGGAAAAGTGTGGAACTTCGTTTCCCTCACGATCACGACAGGTGCTTTTAATGAAGCCGCAGCTCTTTAGAAAGACGCGCCTGCGTGCCTTTTTAAAACAGGAAGTCTGATCAGCTGAGAGCGGTGCTTAGTAAAAGAGAGGCAGAGGTGCAGGGCTGGAGAAATGATATTTTTATTGCCATTGTTTGATAGCGAGCAGATTTCCATCATGCTTCCCGTCCTTCCTTCCCAGAGCAGCGTCTTCCAGAGTCTCGCTGATCTCTTCAAAAGGCTGTAAATCACGGCTGGCACTCGTCCAGCTTCATTCGTCATTATTCATCCTGCATTAGTACATTCAGAGGATTTTAATGGGCTCAGTGCAACAGGAAGTGAAGAGTCGTCTTGAAATAATGAGCCGGTCTGAAAGAGGTTTTTGGTTGGACTTGTAGGGGAATTTTACATTTACTTGCTGCCAGAAAAGAGTCGTTGATGGCAGTTTGAATGATGTCAAAGCAATTTTTGTTGATGTTGTAATTGTAATAGCACTACTGTTCATAAAAAAAGCATAGTAGCATCCCAGAACACCCTAGCAACCACACAGCAACAACTCAAACCAGCAACCACCTAGCAACAGCATAGCAACCTCCCAGAACTCCCTAGCAACTGCATAATAACTTCTCAGAATACCCTGGCAACCACTTAGCTGCTGCATGGCAACCTCCCAGGAAACCCTAGCAACCACATAGCAACACCTCAACCCAGCAACCACCTAGCAACAATATAGAAACCTCCTAGAACTCCCTAGAAACCACCTCCTCAAAATAAACTGGCAATCACTTAGCAACCATGAAACCACCTCCCGGAACACCCTAGCAACCACATAACAACACCTCAAACCAGCAACCACCTAGCAACTACAAAGGCATGTCTCAGAATACCCTGGCAACCACTTAGCAACCATATAGCAACCTCACAGAACACCCTAGCAACCACATAGCAATACCCCAAACCAGCGACCACCTAGCAACTACATAGAAACCTCTCAGAATACCCTGGCAACCGCTTACCAACTGCATAGGAACCTCCAAGTAGAAACTAGATAGATAATTGTAAGAATTCAATATAAACCAGCAACCACTTAGCAACCGTATAGCAACCTTCCAAACACTCTTGCAGCACATAGCAACCTCCTAAAACACCATAGTAACCACCTAGCAACTAGAAGCCTTCCAGAACACAGCAACCTCCCAAACACCATAGAAACCACATAGCAACCCCTTAAAATAAACCAACTAGCAACAGTATAGCAACCTCACAAACACACCAGCGACACACAACATCCTCCAAAACACCTAGCAACTGCACAGCAGCCTCCCAGAACAGCCTAAAAACCACTTAGAAATCTCCCAAAATGCCCTGGCAACAACCTAGCATGACAACCTCCTAAACACCCTAGCAACCATATAGCAACCTCCCAGACCCCATAGTAACTGCAAAGCAACCCCCCAGAACACCCATAGCAACCACACAGCTGTCTCTAGGAACAGGAAAAGCATAACAATCTCCCAGATCACCATAGCAACTTCCTAGCAGCATCATAGCAACCTCTAAGAACACCCCAACATCCACAAAGCATCCCCTGGCAACCACATAGCAACCTCCTAAACACCACAGCATCCACATAGCAACCTCTAGGAATGCCATTGTAAACATACCTAGCTTCTACATAGCAACCAGATAGTTATAGAATGTCTAGTCTTATTCAGTAGATTACATGTTACACTTTATGAATGTAGCTGTGTAAATGTAATGGAAATTGAAAAATAAAATGATTTTACTAAATGCATCAGTGCCAGATATGAAATGCACTCTTCAACTGCGTGTTATGGATTGAAAAACTCACAAACATGATGTGAGTGCACTCCATTCTCTGTATGTCCTCACAGGAGCAGTAGCCATAACTCTAATATTATTATTCAATATTCATTTGTTTACATGTTACAGAGCATCTTAACACAGTGTACTACAGGTTCATTCAATATGAATGGCTTTATTTTGAGGCAGCGCAGGTTAAAGTGCTCTGTGTTTAACACAAGATGTTCAACAATGCACTCTGAATCCTAAAGAGTCTGTATGTGTGCGGCTCCACACGTAACATATCCTCCATCCTCCATCGATGATCGTAGAAGTCATACATTAATACTGAAGCTCATGGTGGGAAAGTCCTTTTGCTTTAGAAGAGGGGAGTTTAAATATAACCAAAGTACATTCAGACTGCAGTATCTCACCCTAGCAACTTACCGAACACCTGGCAACCACTTAACCACTGCGTAGAAACATCCAGAACACCCTAGCAACCATATAGCAACCTCCCAGAACACCCTAGTAACTTCTTGTATCAGCTGCATAGCAACCTCTTAGAACATCATAGAATCTACATAGCATCCTCCCAAAATACCCTAACAAACACTTGCTCATAGCAACTTCATGAACACCCTAGTAACCCCCTAGCAACCACGTAGCAACTTCCCAAACAGTCTAGCTGCCACATAGCAACCTCCTGAACACCCTAACAACCACACAGCAACAATACCTTGGCAGCCACTTAGCTACTGCACAGAAGCATCCTGAACATCCTAGTATCCCCCTAGCAACTACATAGCAACTTCCTGAACACCCTAGAAATGACATAGCAACTTCCTGAACACCCTAGCAACCTCCTTGAAAACGCTGTTGGTAATCACTTAGTAGCTGCATTGTAACAGCATAGCAACCTCTACAGACTACCTAGCAACCACATTGCAACCTCCAGATCACCATAGCAACCGTTCAGAAGAGCTAGTACAGTACGTCATGGCTCTGCAGTATCTCATGTTACAGCCTGTAATTCCTTCTTCTGACCAAAACAAACGATACTTGTTTTAATTGTATTCAAAGCGCGGCTTCAGTGTTGATCGAGCAACAGTTTGTGAGTCTGATGAAGATGATGCTGAGAGTCTGTGTGGACAGATTGCTTGAGGGAGGCTGCTGTGTGTCTTGGATTCATTAGCTTAAATCCCAGTCTCAGCGGACGGCCCGAGTTTGTGTAAGCACACAAATATGATCTGAAAAGAGCACATTCCCACAGTTCCCTCATTAAAAATAGCATTATGGACTGTGGGAGATGACAGAGGTGCTTAAAAACAGATCTGACTGCTGACTTTCAGTACTGAGTCTCTCTTGTGCACACAACACTGGCTCTGTTCCCAGCAGCAGACTAGCATACTGTTCTGACTGTTTCTGTAGTATACATAGTATGCAGATATTCTTTATGCATAAAATGTGCAGTATGAGTATATACAGAGTGAAATGTGTGCAATGCTGCAAGTGCATTATTTGAGATATTGTTATAGTTCTTTTAATATTTTGAATGTTTTTAATTTTATGTTTTCTGTTTTTAGTCCATTTTAAATTAAATTAAAGAAAAATGTTTTTAGTCCATTTTAAATTAAATTAAAGAAAAAAATGAACTCTTTCTCTCTCTCTCTTTCTGTCTCTATATATCTATAGTACATAATTACAGAATTTTCTATATTATATATATTGTTACATTATTTATTTTTTTTGTTAATTTTTTTTTAAATTTATTATAATTATATAATATTGTTTTTAATTTATTATTTTATAATTTATTATGATTATTTGTTATTATGTATTTTTTATTGTATTAATTATTTTTTTTTTAAATATATAATTATATATATACTTAATTTTATAATTCGGTATCATATATATATATATATATAGATATATATATAACTATATATATATATAATATGTACTATAGTATAGTTTTCAGACCATTTTTAATTCAATTCAATTTAATGTACAATTGAATATAAAAATATATTTTAGGTTTAGTTATTTTAGTACATGAAGTTAAACTAAATAAAATGATATGTTGGCAACTAGATTAAAAAATATTTAGTTATTTTAGTACATGAAGTTAAACTAGTTAATATGGTATGTTTTTTGTTTTATTTAAAAATAAATGATTATAATAAAATAAAATAAAAAGATATTTAACACAAAATTGTTTTGCATTTTATTTCTCAGGTAATAACTGTAAACTATGTGTGAAATTAAACATGCATAAATTATTAAAAATCATTAAAAATAATTATATTAAATAAAATTGTTATAAAATATGCACATGAATTATATTAACATTTAAAAATAATTATATTAAATAAAATTGTTATAAAATATGCACATGGAATAAAATCCACAGTGGGTTTTTTTTTTACAAAGCTTTTGTGTGACATCCTGTGTTTAGATCAATTCTGAGTGCATTTGCACATGTGTTTAGATCAATTCTGTATTTCTGGTTAATTCACCACAGTGTAAGTATGGTTGGTGTATGTCATGCAGGAATGGCATACTGTCCACACTATGCATACTATGGAAATAGTGAGAGAACACAAGAGGATGTGTAAGGTGGAGCCGGAGATTGTTGTCCCTCTCTTATTTCAGCAGAGAGGAAGCGGCGTATAATGACTCGAAGTGAAGGGAGGTGGAGGAGACAAAAAAAAACAGAAACAAAGATTTCTTTTCTTCTTCTTTGTGAATGTCAGAACAAAAGAATTACCTGACACTCGCCACAAACAAACACCAAACAAAGCCACGGTCCCTCAGTAAGAACAACACTGAGAGTAAAGAGAACTGGGGAACCTGGTGAAGAAGATTATGTAGTTATCTATAGTGCATGTGGAGCTGTGTATTTAAATATTTAATTAAAATTATTTAAAAAGTCCTAAATGAGAAAACAAATGTCCCATGTACAAAAAAACCTTCTTAGTTTAATTTGCATGAATATATAGTAAAATTATACAGAATAATTAATTGAATTTCAACTTCACAAATACAGATCGAATGTACGGAATAAAATAAGACATTATATAAATGTATATATTCAATAGCTATATAATTAAAATAATAAAATATAGTAGTTTAATTTTGTTTTTTTAATGTTGTTTTTTTAATTATTTTTTTTTATTTTTTTTTATTTAGTTTTTTAGTTTTTTTTGTTTGTTTTGTTTATATAGTTTTATTATTTTTAATTATGTTTTAGTAATTTTAGTACATAAACCTAAAAAATGAGAATATCAATATACAGATTATACAGTATATATAGATTTATACATTATCAAGTAACAAAAATATTTAAAAGTTCATAACCCTGACTATAATACAGTATTTTTTTTTTTTAGATATTTAACACAAAATTGTATTAATATATATATATATATATATATATATATATATATATATATACATTTTTATTTCTCATGTGATGACTGGACACCATGTGTGAAATTAAACTTGCATAAATGAATAATAACAACAAATAATAATGGTAAAAAGAAGAAGAATTCTGTTATTTCTTTATTTAGCTGCAGCATCTTAATGCATTTGCTCCATTGCATGATCATCCCTCCGTTTGATTTGGTGGTTATTAACGTAAACGTAATGTGATTAAGGTCTTGCTCCTCGGGAGAGTGCGAGCACAGCAGAGTTTTTTCTGAACAGGATCTGACACAGAAGCCTCTAACAGCTGTTTGATTTCATGTGTTCATTAACTGTGTGTTGCCGTGCATGCTAATGCTCCTCGGGGTTCAGCGTTCTGCTTACGTAACTGTGTGATGTTGTCCTGTCAGCTCTGCTCGTCCTCAGTGCTCCTGACCTCTCACGTTTATCATTAGAGTGTGTTTGTGTGAATGCAGTGTACTTTGACATTTCTTAACCCCTGTCCTTCTCTCTTAGATCACTTCGAGATGTCAGAAAGTGACCGATTATGGTGAAGGCAATCCCATAATGCACTGCGACAAGCTCAGTGAAACAAAATCAACTAAGATGGTTAGAGAAATACTGATTTGAAATATAATTCATTACAATTCATTCATTCAGCTTGAAAATGATTGGTTTAAATGTATAGAATATAATCAAAAATATAAATTCACACATAATAAAATTCATTGATTGTATTTACAACTTCAAAATATAGATTCAGTGTACTGATATGTAATAAAATAAATGTACTGAATGTAATAACAAGTATATTAGAAATGTATAGAATAAAATAAACATATAAAAAGAATATACAAAATTAATAGAAACTTAAAAATGAAGATGAAATGTATTGGATATAATGAAAATATCATTTAATATATAATAAAATTATACAAAATTATTACATTTAATTCACAATGAAAATATAGATTAAACGTATTGAATATGATTAAAATATAATATATAATAAATTTATACAAAGTAATTACATTTAATATAGAGATAGATGTACTGAATATATTAAATAAATAGAATTCTAATTAGATTAATTAAAATATATAGATTAAATGGTATGGAACATATTTAAAAATGAAATAATATATAATACAATTATAAAAAATAATTAACATTTATTCACAACTTAAAAATATAGATTAAATGTATCATATGTTAAAAAATCTATATTAAAAATGTAGAAAATAATTTATTTAAATGTATTCACAATTTAAGAATATAGATTAAATATATGATATAATAAAAATCTTGTGTAATATATAATAAAATTATACAAAGCAATGATTTCAATCACAAAAAAAAAATTATATTAAATGCATTGAATATAATACAAAAATATATCAATGATAATAAAATTAAAGAAAATAATTTAAACATTCACAAGTTTTAAAAAAAATATTGATTAACTTTATAGCATATAATAATGAATATTATACATGTAATCGGTTTCACTTCATCCCTTAGAAAGCAGGATTGCTCAGTAGGCTTTTCCACGGTGCTGAGAAATGAAGTGAATGGAGTTTAAGCAAACAGAGTCAGGTCTGCCTGCAGCATTATCCCAGCCCCCTAAACTCCGTCCCGTCCCGTGACCCTCGGCTTCTCCACCAACCAGCAAGAAAAGAGCAAACTGAGTTCAGTTCTCTGGACGGCCCTGCAATCCAAGCAATGGCAGAGCAGAGCTGAGAAATGCAGAAATCCGTTCTGATGTTTGTCTTCTTCTTGCATAACTTGGAGAAGTGTTAGAGATATTCAAGGGCATTAGGAAATTTGAAGGAGTTAAGGAGTTAAGAGAAGGAACTTGTGGGATTGTTGTGGACTATTCGATTACAAACTTGCCAAAGAAGGTCAAACGGAGCTGATTTTCTGGCCACTGTTGCCTCTGTCTTTAAATTATATCCAGAAAAGTTCACTCTGTTCCTCAAGCAGTAGGTGTGCTTTTGTGTCTTGACAAGTGTGATGGTGAATCGCTTCTTCAAAGCCTGAAGTCCCAGAGCTTATTTTATCTTTTATTTTATTATTTTAGTTTATTTTTTATTATTTAAATTTACTTGAAATAAGAATTGTATTATTTCTACTTCATTTGCCTTTGAGTATATTTGCAGTAAAATCTGTTTTCTTGTTTTTAGATCTTTCTGTATCTATTTTTTTTTTGTCTTTTTCCTTTTTATTTATTTTTTCTCTTATTGTTTTATTTTATTTTATACAGGTAAATTAATGTTTAATTAATTGTAGGGCTAAATGTTATATTTTATATTTATATATATTGCAGTGTAAGATCTCTCTGCCTATCAATAAATAATACAACTTTTTTTAAAATATATTTTTTTCCTTTAATTTATGTTTATTTTTTATTTATTGGCAGGAAATTTTACACCTCTATCTTTCTTTTTATTTAATTTAATTTAATTTAATTTTTATTTTAATTACTGTTAATTTTATGCATGTTTTAAGTTGCTTGTATACAAATTTGAGCAAACAAACTTCTTTGAATTGACCCAAAGGTGAATGCAAAGAAGCTTTTTGCATTGCAAAATTTTTCATAAGATATAGATTTTGACATTTATTTATTTATTTATTTGCCAGTTTAGTTTTGCTGGTTAAAGTCTGTGCTGATGCAACATCAATATCAGAAGTTGCTCTCTTCTGCCAAAACAGCCCTAGAATATGAACATGTGCCAAGAGAGACGGACAGACAGACTCCTGGAAAACAAGCTAATAAGGTTAGCATATATAAACAAAAATGGATTAATGAAATAAAACAGAATAATATTTAATCAGACTGAAGAAAGTAAATATTAATGAGCCTGCCGTGTTTGTTTGTTTGTGTCGGCGGACGAACCCACCCTGAAGTTTGGAGACGTCTTGATGCAAATTGTGTGTAACTTGTCAGAGGCTAACAGCTCTGAATATTTTATGAAGGGTCGCAAAAAATCTTTGCGAGTGCAATAAGACAGAATAATTCATTGGTTTGACTGCAGTGACATGAGACGAGACAACTTTTGAGTTTGAGGACTTTCAGCTTTAAATATCTAATACAGAGGGTGTCCAAAAGTTTGAAAACACTAGTTAGATTTTTTAATCATTTAAAACATCATTTTCCACTACCATATAAATTATATATCAGATCCGTATAGACATATTTTATTTATTTATTGCTGTTTTAATTTAGTCTATGAGAGCATACGAGAAGCAGCTTTGAAATAATAAAAAAAAGCTTATAATTTAAATGTAACATCTGAATTCATTGGTTTGTTGTTAGTAAGTTACGGTCATTAAAGAAACACAAAAAGAGCAAAGGTAATTTCACAGAGCGGTTTGTTTGCTCATCATGACCCCGGCTCTGTGCCAGACACAATCGATTAGAGTAAGTGTGGCATTTAACTACAATAGCGTTGTTTTCTCTGAAAGAGACGGCAGCTTCACTTCGATCTTACGATGAAACACAAACCTGGAATAACCTTTAAAGATGCTCATGTTGCTATGTTTTTCAGGTTTTTATGACTTTTTTAGCATAAGTCTGACTTTTTGTCAGCTGTTTTATAGTCCAACAGACTAAAATCTTTTGTGTCTGTAGACTGTAAAAAAAAATATATTTTTTATAATAATAATAAATAAATAAATGAAATAAAAAAATTAAAAACTTTTGGGAAGTAAAACTAATAAAAAAAACATGCATAAATTAATAAATTAAATACATAAAAAAAAATCACTCAATAGGAAATGAAAAATAAAATACATTTTATTATAAATTTATATATAAATTACATAAAAAATTAGTTGAGATTTAAAAATGTAATTAAGTTGAGAGTTAAAAATCTTAAGTATAAGCAATAATACACTGTAAAATAAATAGATACATAAAATTATTAAATACAAGTGTTTTTAAAGCTTTAAATAAAACAGATTATTGGTATATTGGTATTATTTTACCATTCAGAGTGCTTATTGGTATTATTGGTATTATATTAATATATAACATTTTACAAGAAAATACTATTTCTGTCCCTCTACTTCAAAAATTGTGAATTATTGTGAATTAATTTTTAATTCAGTTTAATTAAGTTTTTACACCATTTTTTCGGTCTAATAGTAAAAACTGATTAAAATCCTGATTATAAGCTATAGTACACTGTAAAAAATAATATTTTTCAAAGATTATTGGAGTATATTTAACTATAAAATACTATTCGCTGAAAAAGTATAAGCTATAGTACACTGTAAAAAATGGTTTTGAGGTTGTAAATACAGACTATTGGAATATGTTTTCCAAAATAAAGAGAGAGCAAAACAGCTAAACAGCTGTTAAGAGAGCAAAACCGCTTTCTGTACAGTTTAAACATCCTTCAAAGCTCAGAAGGACACATATGCTTTAGTAAAAACATCATTTCTATCCAGAAGAGACGTAAACAGTCGGCTGACAGGTGTAAGTGATTTCACTTATCTCTGTGTATCTGAAGAGCTTGACTTCCCGACAGGCTCAGAAAGCATATCACACACGCAACAAGTGGCTCTGTGGCGTAAAAAGTATGGTAGCTGTTAGGAGCCACTCTTTGTGATAAATATGATGTGACCTGAGCACAGCGGAAATACCATCAGGGGTCCAAAAAGCGACGCAGAACAAATGAGTTTTTAGAGGGAAGGATGGAGCCGCTGCAGTTGTACTTGTCTGCAACAGAAACACTCGTCAGCTTTAGTCAATGGATTGTGAAGAATCAACACAATGGCTGATTATTGTGAGAGAATGCATCGAGGTGACCAGCTGGAAACACTACATATCAAATACAGGTCAAACTCTTCAATTACAAGCCAATGTATGTGTATGAAAAATATGTTATGGATGTGAATCTGGCAAACATTTTCTGGACAAGAACATGAAAAACATTTTATAGATGTGAATCTGAAAAAACATAGATGTGATTCTGAAAAACATTTTATAGATGTGAATATGTAAAACATTTTATAGATGTGAATATGTAAAACATTTTATAGATGTGAATCTGAAAAAACATTTTATAGATGTGAATCTGAAAAACATTTTATAGATGTGAATCTGAAAAAAACAGATGTGAATCTGAATTTTTTTTATAGATGTGAATCTGAAATTTTTTTATAGATGTGAATCTGAAAAACATTTTATAGATGTGAATCTGAAAAACATTTTATAGATGTAAATCTGAAAAAGATTTTATAGATGTGAATCTAAAAAACATTTAATAGATTTGAATCTGAAAAACATTTTATAGATGCAAATCTGAAAAACATTTTATAGGCGTGAATCTGAAATATATTTTCTGAATGTGAATCTAAAAAACTCTGGCCGTGAATCTGAAAAAAAATCTGATGATGAGTCTAAAAAACATGAATCTGAAAAACATTTAATAGATATGAATGTGAAAAAAAAAAAAAATTTAATCTGAAAAACATTTAATAGATATGAATGTGAAAAAAAAAACGTGAATCTAAAAAAAACATAGATAGATATGAATGTGAAAAAAAACACTATGTGGACATGAATCTGATAAACATTTTATGGACGTGAATCTGAAAAACATTTTATATTTTATGAATATTGTGAAACTAATAGAATTTAATATAAATATATTGATGATATTATTCTGAATGTTGATTTTTATTTTTAAGATTTTTGGTTATTTTTATAGATTTTTTTTTAGAGAATATGGTTAGATTTTTATGGATGTGAATCAAAAAAAACAATTATGGATGTAACTCTGGGGAAAAAAATGGACATGAATTTGAAAAGCATTTTATGGACATGAATCTGAAAAATTATTTCAGCTAGTTGTCAAGGAACCGTTTCTCATTTTAATTTAGTTTAATTTGATGCAATGAATAACTAAAACTGAAATAATCTTTTTTTTTAAATATGTAGACATTTTAAAAAAAAGAATGTACTAAAAATGACAAAAAATAAAAATAAAACGAAAACTTTAACGCTAAACTAAAATGAAAATGGACATGTAATCTGAAAAACATTTTATGGACATGCATCTGAAAAATGAGAATCTGTTAAATTGTAAAACTACTGATACTTAGAAATTTGGTGGTGGGGGGGGGGGGGGGAAGTTGATGCAAAACTTCTTCAGTAGTAGAATACTTTGGTATAACTAATTTATTTGGTATTAAACATAAGAATATTCAAAATGGACAAAAATACAACAAAACTAAAGAGTAATATTATTGAATTGTGTCTTATTGGATGTTTTGCTGAAAATCTAACCAGTAATTTGTGCATTAAGTACCAATTAACATTTCAATAAGTATTTTCATTAAACTAGTTTTTTTTAATTGCTGTTATTTAATATTTACACTGAAAAATGGTATAGGATTTACCCTTAAAAAATGTAAACACCCATAAATTGCTTGTACATTTCATAAACGAATAAAGCATGTATAGCAGCATGTAATGCATTGAAGTAAATGTGAAATTTTGAAGCAGAAAGCCTGAAAAAGTATTTGTTCAGATCACTAACCATAAGAGCAATCACTATAGTGATGCTTGCCTCTGCAAACATCTAGTTACTTTAGTTTAGATAAGAACTTTTGCATGACATTAGAATAAACTTTTATGTGAAAGGGCATGGTGATAAGCAGACGTGGATTGAAAACGAAGCGGCTGCTGCGTCTCTCTCGGCTCGGTTTCGTCTTGAGTGTGCCACACACATAATTAGTCACGGCTGAGCAGGTGTACGGTGAAGTCAGGCTCCGCCGCTGTCTCCCAGCTTGAAGTGTATTCCTGAGCGAGGTTCTGCAAACCCACCGGCCCGTCAAAACTGCTCAAGATTGTCATCCAACTTCCAAATGTTCTGCTGCTCTTCTTTCCCACAGTTATTAAATGGGCGACGACTTCTCATAATGAATATTGATGAGGCTTTCTTACGACTGAAGCCTGTCTGAGATGAGCCACGTCTCGTAAAGGCATTGCTTTAGCTCTTTAGATGGCTGGTAAACCCAAATTTACTTCTGATATTCACTTTTACTAATGCACCTGCACATGTAGTCACTCATGAGTGATGTTTTCTGAAGGAAGCATCACTATACTGTAACTATTGACTATACAGAGAGATTTGAATAAACTCTGTCCTTCAATATTAAAATTTGGTGCATAACTTGTCCGACACTATATATTTTGTGTCACACATAATATTAATTAAACTTAAAAAAAATAAATAAATACAACAAATGCCAAATAGGAACATTTCATCAACAACACGAAGAGTCTTAATTTGTGTCTTATTGCATGCTTAGTTTGAACTAGAATTAGAATGTTACAAATAAATTAACCACTTTTTTGTAATCCAATAGGATAAAAAAAAGATGTTAGATTTATTTTGAAACAGTTTTCACTGAGAAACGGTTTGTAATTTTATGAATAATTAAAAAATGGAAATTTGGAATTAGAAGTGTAAAATGAGAAAATTTGATATGGCAATTAACACATGCATTAAAGCTGAAATGTTGAGGTAGAATGACTAAAAACAAGTATTTTCTTGTAAAATCTACTCTAATAATCTTTTTAAATCATTTTATTTACAACTTCACAAAATTCACACATTTACAAAAACATTTTAGTTACTTGCATTAAAATACATTTGACCTGAAATAAAAGAAACTATAAAAATGTTATTTATTTATTTATTTCAACTAGTTGCCAAAGCAACATTTCTCGTAAAACTTAGTTTTAACTTGATGTAGTACAATAACTAAAATTAAAACTAAATAAAAAATAAATAAAAGCTATATGGACATATTTACTAAAATTGACAAAAAGAAACTTATTAAAACATTAACTAAAATTAAAAATAAACTGACAAATATAAATATAATCAAAATAAATATAAAATACAAACATTATATAAAATATAATATAATATAAAAACTATAATATAATATAAACACACACACACACACACACACACACACACACACACACACACACACACACATATACACACACCACACACTCACACATATATATATATATATATATATATATATATATATATATATGTAATCATAATACTGTGCCAATGATACTAAAATAGCACACTACTGGTCATAGTGATCTGAACAAACCCCATAAGGCTTGTAGATGTGAGGTGTGCTAATATTTTTCAAATTGATTGTATTTTAGGATTTTCATGATAACAGAATAAATAAATAAATAAAGATGACAGACTACATACTAGAAACCACTCAGAGCATCTTAGCAATTTTTGCACGCCTTTTTTCTTTTCCTAGAATTTTATGTGAAATAGTTAGCAGTGGTTACCAAAAATGTTCAAATGTGGAATATGTTGTTTGTAAAATAATCTAAGAAAACTGCACCAGACTCCAGTCTTGTAGACACCAGCGCTAATCTGTTTTAAGCCCCTTTGGTCAGACTGGATTACTAATTGGGTGGATTTATAGCTGGTTTAGAGACGAGGGCACCGCTAGAAGGTCGTTCAGCGTCTGGACACACGTTTAAGAATAAAGACTCTATTATGAGTTCAGATCAGGTTCAGACGCTCGGGTGAGACGAGAGCTAACTGCTTACCATCTTCATCATCATCATCATCCTCACACACTCACTATCTGAAGACTGACCTGAAGGAAGCACTCTGAATGGTAAGAACATGTATATTGCTGCAGTTTTGTGTAACACGGATAGCACTGTATGAGTTTAGCACATTATTCAAACCTGTGAAAGTGTGAATATGAGACATTTAAAATGTGCAGTGAATAGAAAAACATCTAATGTAATGCCACTTGTTTTTGTATGTATTTGTAAATACTACTAAATGTGTTATTTAGATGAAGTGTATTTACCCCACAGATTTAAGACAGAATTAAGCCAGACATCAATAATAAAATGTTAAACATATTAAGATATTTCCCGGTAAAAATGTAATGTCTGAAAGTTAATAATATTCAGTGGATCATATTTTTCATGTTGTTTTTCCCCATGAAATCCATCCATTGTGCTGTTATTTTATTATTTTTGTAATTATTATCCCTTTATGTAGTGATTATAATGATTGTAATAATGTCGCTCGCGGATGCCAAGGCAACAATAAATACTTTAATATTAAATCTATTTAAATATTTTGATTTTAATTATGTTCTTTCTATTTCTGATGATCAAAAACTCTGTTTTATTGCAATGTTGTTAAAATATTTTGCGGGAGAAACTGTGGATTATGTATTTACTGTTCACTGTTATGATTTATTATTTTCCCACTGAAAGACGATAATTAAGACACCAAAGATAAAGGTTTTGAAGTTGTTGTTAAACTTTATATTTCACATTTATCATTGGCTTCCCGTTTAGTTCAGGGTTGATTTTAAAATCCTTCTGTTTTTTTTGTAAGGCATTGTCTGGCTGTGCACCAAGGTATATCTCTGAACTTCCTGTGCCATATTGTCCTGCTATATGCACTTTTTATTAGTAGATTTGTTTGTACACTCACTGTACAGCACTTTGGATCAATTTATATTGTGTTTAAATGTGCTTTATAAATAAATGTTGCTGTTGTATTACAAATAAATAAATAAATAAATAAATAAAATAAAAATAATAAATGCATAATTGACACCCAAGTTTAGATTTTCGTTTTAGAGATCAATGCAGTAGGCCTATTGGCTCAAAAACATACATTATTATTATTATTATTATTATTATTATTATAAAGGTAGTGCATAAACGTTTTTATTTGGTATAGATATTTGCTATAAAGCAATGTATAGTAATTAATTTATTTATTTATTGTTACTCTAACTTAGTTGCATTTAATATTCACAGGAAACTACAGAATAAGCTTTGGTAGCTTTTATAAAAATAGGTAGGCTACTACAATAAACACACCAAAAACTTTTGAAATGTTTACCATTGACAATAATCTTTATTATATTCTGTGTTATTTACGGCTAACTAAATAAATAAGTCGCGTCCGCGCGTCACGTCATTGGTCCGCGCGTACGCCCCGCCCCCCCAGAGACGCTTCTCCCGCCTGGACACCGTTGCTAAGGAATCCCGAGTACGCGCGAGTGGGTCGGAGGCGCGCAGCTCGAGCGCTGCTCTCAGTGCTCAGACATGGCGGCGGACCTCAACCCGGAGTGGCTGTCTTGCCTGCCTTCCTCATGGAGTTACGGCGTGACCCGCGACGGACGCGTCTTCTTTATCAAGTAAATATCCGCGGGATGGAAAGTTGGGGCTCGGTTCGTCTCGAATGCCTCTCGTCGGCTGTTTTTTCACCTTCTCTTCTCACCCCTTTTTTTCTCACCCAACAGTGAAGAAGCGAAGAGCACAACCTGGCTGCATCCAGTCACGGGAGAAGCCGTCATTACAGGGCACAGAAAAACTCCAGGTAAGAGCTTTTAACGGGGGGAAAAAAAATTCCGCATGAGGAGAAACGCAACCAATGCAGCTGCAGAGCTGTGTCTGAACGCGACGCTTGCAATGTCATTGCGTTCGTGTTGCGTTGCGTTGCACGCGTGCAGCACACCTGCGCTCACGTTTCTGAAAGGTTGCATGGTCGTTTTTGGCTTTTGATTGGCAGCTGTCATTGCTGCTGCACTCGTCGGATCGTTTGACAGCTTGCAGGAGATGCTTTGCATTCCTCAAAACACTCCACAGTTGCCTTACGAAAGCCTTCCCAGTTTGTGGTCACTATTAAGAGACTAAACAAGCTGTATGAGACATGTTGATCTGCAGTATAGGGATGCGAGCAGTGCTTGTGGGCATTGAACAGCGCTGCAGATCACGGGCACGATGAGAGATGTGCAGCCAGTCACTCTAGAAGATGCTTTTTGCATGCAAAGCTCATTGTCCTCCTGTCTCCTTTTTCAGATTTACCCACCGGATGGGAAGAAGGATATACGTTCGAAGGAGCCCGCTGCTATATCAAGTGAGTTGGAGGTTCGGCTCCTGGCGGAAGGAGGATATTTCGCTCTCGCCTGCTTGTTTGACAGCAGCACTGATTTCAGATCGCCGCCCCCTCACACACACACACACACACACACACACACACACACACACACACACACACTCATGACATATCGTTTCCAGAAATGCTTCCGTTCGCACACTGAAGGCACACACGAGTCGTTAGAGCTCTTTCCCACCCCCGTTTATGAAAAAAAGTAATTACCGTGAGGGTGACGGAGGGCTTGACAGGAACCGTGTGATTCAAAGCTCTGTTGGCTGAACAGGCTCAACTTGTTGGTTTCCACCGAGTGAATCATGTTAACCCTTGTTTGTACAGCTCTAGTGCAGTTTAACACAAATCTATTGTGCCCTTCATGTGGTTTTCATTCGTTTAGCTGGACTTGGTTTGCTTATTTGGGTGTGGAGAGGAGCTGATCGATATTTTTAGACTCTAACAGGCTTTTTAAATTGATGAATGTGCCTTTTGAGGCTATTTTAATCAGCGAATGTGTTAAAAATGAGCTGTATTGGTTTTCGGGATCTTATTTGGACATTTTGAGATTATTTGCATCGATGGTTTGCATATGATCAGATTAATACCATCCGCTTGTGCCATTTGCAACATTTTTAGTGGAATTTGATTAAATAGTGTGTGAAATAAGTGTTAATTTCATATGATTTTAGGAATCTTCTCTGGCTGTTTTGAGTTGATTTGCGTCAATAATTCACATTCTATCAGATTAATACCTCAACCAGTTCCAAAATCTTTTCGTTTTTCAGTAAATAAGTGCTAATTTTCGTTGATTATGGGGATCTTATTTACCCAGTTTGGGATTATTTACATCAATAATTAGTATATTATCAGATTAATAACTTTTACTTCTGGTTTTTGAGTAAATTGTGTGAAATAATCAGCAGTTTTTTGTGTGCTTGTTTTTGCAACCATATTATTTTAATATCCAAACATGCATTAATATGCATCCTTAGCATCAGTCATTCTGTATTGGTTGCCAGGTTTGATTTAAATGTTTATCATTACAAAAATTGCTTGATTTTCTTTGTCACTTGTGCCTTATCATGACCAAAACAATATTATTAGAGTATTATCTTGGATTATCAGTAGCGGGATCATACAAATCATTTCATTTTGTCATCATTTGTTTGTGCAAAACATGTAGTGTCATGAATGGGCAGCTTTGGGGAGTCTTGTTCCTCTCTTGTGTCATCTTTTGTGACTAAAGTCAGTCTGCAGTCAATAGACATAGGGGTGTTTCAGATGCTGATATTTTGAACTCTCTATTTAGCAGTGATGATATTTTGACCATTATACTGAGAAAAATGAGGCTAATTCTGCTTTAAATTAGTCAGTTTAATTGGCTCCTATGTTCTTTTTGTATGCATGGTGCGTGTTGCTTTGTAGTATTTGTTCCAAACCCATTCCAGAGCTGAACTCTGAGGCTGATTTAACACAGGGATTCGAGCTAAAACTCAGGAGATGCATCTCGTCACGTCAGGATTGACAACTCAACCCTTTCTGGACGTCTGAGGGCATGCTGTCTGCTTGGGACATGCCAGCGAACGACGATTTAACTGCAGTCTCAGCTCTGGACAGATGTAAAGACTAGTCTTTTGCTCAAATGCATCTGTTTATCATCTTCTCTGTGGATGATTGTTTGCATACAGACTCCCTGGACTCCTTTACCGCTGCGCTGATGATACCTGGAGGCCCAGAGGCGTTTGAAATGAGCCCGATTTCACTTCTACTGTTCCTTTGGTCTTCATATTGATCTAAGATGTGCAATTTGAGAAACTTGGAAGGATGAGATCGTAGTGACCAATGTGGAGCCTGCTCATGTTACCGCAGCGGCCAGAGATTAAGAGTGATATGGGCTCATTAATTATACTGGCACAAAGTCGCTCTGGGAGTCGTGAAGGAGCGACGCCGGGAGCAGCAAGTGGCTTGTGGTATTTGATCCATTGGCTCAAGCCTGTCAGAATTCCTT
Source organism: Cyprinus carpio (assembly GCF_018340385.1). NCBI lineage: Eukaryota > Metazoa > Chordata > Actinopteri > Cypriniformes > Cyprinidae > Cyprinus > Cyprinus carpio. Next base: position 3,477,419 of record NC_056600.1, on the reverse strand, counting down.
AAAAAGCACTGCAGCGTGTGAGGAGGCTTTTTCTGTGTCACCCAGGAATAGCCCGGCTAGCCAGAGGACGCTCAGTGCAGGCTTTGCTGTGGCCGCCATGCAGAGCATTCGCAAACCTTTCTAGTCCCAAAAGAGAACGACAGCGAGTGCCCACATTTTTCCAGTCTGCTTTTTTCCACAAGATCTTCAATAAAGTAGTTCTTTATGAAAACTAACCTAGGCTGCATTGCCTGGGGTATTAGAATCGATATATTTGTAAATAAATTTAAATACCAATAAAATGGAAAATTTTAATGTGTAATATAATTTTATCTTCACACATATATTTATCATATTAAATAATATTCAGGTAATTTAGATGCATGCACATACATAAACAAATAGTTATATTCAGAGTTTAAAGAGACTTTTTTTTCTTTAGTGATGCAATTTTCATTTTTGTGAAAACAAAAACTATGATTGGTGGATCTCTTTTCTGGATTAATATCTTGTGCAATTCTGCACCTGAAATTTTTTATTTATTTTCTTTGGCTTCTACAGAATGTTGTTTGCATTATCACTAAATATCAGTTTCTCTATGGACACACTGAATGGGATATTTACTTCCGGAGCACTGCCAACGAACCCTTTTTCTTTCTCCAGTGCTCTTTGAAAAGGAAGATGAGGAATAATTGAGATGACCTGTGGTCTACTTCTGGAGCGGCGTGTGAAGCAGAGGTTGTGCTGGCCGTCGCAGCGATTGAAAGGCCTCTGTTGTAGTGTGGCTAGCTGGAGACGGCTTCTCTTTTTTTCTGCTTTTGCTTGGCAGCTGTTGCAGCGTCTTGGGAATGCTGCAAAATAAACAGCTCATGAAGACACTCATGTTGGTCATTAGTTTCCGCCTACTGCCTAACAGGCCGCAGATTGGGCAGCGCGACAAGAGGCGGAGGATGAGCTCCCTCCCTGTGTCTCGCTCATGCCTTGTGTTGCAAATTAAAGGGGGAATGCGGTGAAATAACACACTCCAAAGAGCGGCAGAGGTTACTCTCAACGAGAGTGCATCTAACTGGATGGAATAACCTTTTATGTGATGTAATTTAAGTGTACTTGTTTTAGAGATGCAGTCTGACTGTTTTTTTTCTGGGGTGTTTCTAACTGGAGTGGGAAATAAATGGAGCGATGTGTGAAGAGAGGGGAATGTTGCAAAGGTCACTTATTCAGCTGTGGCGTGCTCTTTCCGAATGTGCTGTTTTGTGTTTGTGTGTGCATCTGTTCGTGTTGTGTAGATGTTAGATGGGTCATAGCAACACTGGCTTAACCAGTGACCGTCTGTTTGTTTGAACAATGGCAGATGAAATAGACTTCTGTTTAGTGTCCCTATAGGGATTGGAATGACTTGACCCTTTAACCTTTTCACACAAAAGTTAAGAATATTCAAACGGATTTTTTAAAAATGTCAGCATGTTTAGAATGTACAACATTCCATTTCCATGGCGATGCATCAAGTTTGTCACATGCTGTCACTTTGCTGTCACAGTTGGGTTCCGGAAGTAAAATCCCAATCATTTTCTCCATAGAGGAATTGATGTTTAACAATAATTTACGAACTAAACACAGACCTACTTGAAGCTATAAGGTTAATTAATAGTAAATGCATTTGTTAACGCCCTTTAACTCGCATTATTTATAATAAATGGTGTTTAACAGTTGAATTTCTGGTGAAAAACTACATTACCCATGATTCTACAATGCAACCTGACTGTATCTGTTATAAACTGTAGGTTTTGGTGGATGTGATTGAAAAGTGAACAAAAGGAAGGCATGGACAGTATCCAATCAAAACATCACTCATTCCGCTGCAGGTGTTTCCACCTCGGCAGGGATGCTGTTGAATGAAATGCCTCTAATGGTCCTCACATGTTTAGCTGTCGCTGTGTGAGCGTTTGCTCGTTTCCAGAGCAGCAGTAACGTGAGATGCTGTGGTTTTAGGACAGTTAAGTGGGTCGATGGATGGGTGGAGTGGGTTCACAGTGATGAAAAGCTTCCTAATGCTTCCTATGACTGTCGAATCATGTGGGGCCCGCTTCCCTCTCTCGCTTTCTCTCGCTCGCTCATTCTGAGAGCCATGTGGCTAGAAGAAATGGTGTGAAAGGGTAAATGACGCTTGGCCCTCTGATTGTTTTGACACAAGAGCCAGGCGCTGACAGCTCAGTTCATCGCTCAAGTTATTCCAGTGCAAAATAACAGAATTTGGCTTTGACTGCATATAAACGTTTCTTCGACTGCTCTAATTGGATAAAGCAACTCCTTTTGGACTGAAATGGTTCTGGTGCTCATCTAAAAAATCGGCTCTCGTTTTGACAGACTTGTGGGTTGAGAGATAATGTGGCTATGTTTCTACATGACCTGATCTTAAACAAACATGGCTCATCATTGCAGTCTTTGAGTTTTAGTTGAAGTAATCATGTTTTAATTTCTAATTTGATTGAATTCTCTTATTGCTGTCCAAACTGGCTTTGATTCAACACTTGGAATTTATTTAAAAGTTACAATTAAAATAAATAAACCAGGTGAAGTTGTTTTGCAGCTTATTCATCTGAATGGCGCCAAGTTGTGCTTTTCCAGTCTCGACGGCTTTGTTGATTATAACTGGAGCGATCTGTTTAATTTAGTATTATCAGACACGCAATGTTTTTCTTTTTTTCTTCTTCTTAGTTTGCAACCAGTTTACAAAATTGCCCATTGCAGAGCCAATTTTTCCAGTACAGAAATGTATTTTAATCATTGGAAACTAGTGATGCTCTAAAATGAATTTGGCCAGTTCTGTTAATGTTATAATAAATTTTGGTGATTACATTTTATCTATTTACTGTGACTCATCTGTAATGAGATATAGATCAATTTTAACAAGCTGTTGTTTGATAAATATGAAAAAGAAAAAAAAAAGTATAATTTCTTACTCAATTGCTTTTTCTCTGTTGAAGTTTATGCAGTATTTTCAGCCAGCTGTTATGGTCTGTCTCCTCTAGTTTTTAGCTGGAAATTTTCTCACCTAACCAGTTGGTTTAAGACGTTAGTCACTGAGAAGCTAATCTTTCTGGCCCAGACACTAATGATGCACACACACACACACACACACACACACACACACACACACACACACACACACACACAAAATGCAGCACTGAAACTGGAATTATTAAATTTATAATTAGTGTTTGTTTGGAAAAAACAATCAATTCTGCTAATGGCATAATAGTAGACTCTGAAATGAGATATTGACATGATATTGACTATTTTTAACAAGCTGTTATATAATAAATATGCTAATATACAGAAAATTGAACAATTGTGTTGTTAAAAACAGAACAATTTCACATGCATGCTGCTTTTTCTCCATTTCTCTATTATGCAATATTTTCATCAAAATGCTATGATATGTTTTCTATAGTTTTGGCCGCAAATTTATTTACTTGTTATGCACCAAAATCAAACATTATGGCTGACACTGAAAGATTGGCTTTATTTTGATTTTATATTGCACTTAACATACACCAATTAGTGTGACTCTACATGAGATATTGATATTTTAAACAAGCTGTAAACATGATTATATGATAAAACCTGAATAGTTTTACATGCATGCTGCTTTTTCTCCAGGCTTAAATGTCCGTTAGGCAATAAAAGTGTTCAGTCCATTTTTTTTCTTGCTTTTAGTCATATTTTTGATGCATCCCTCTTGTAAACATAAGGAAGACAAGCTTTATGATTGGGCACCAGAACCATCCATCGGGTAACCAGAAAACTCATTCTTGGTAAAAGTTGCATTAAAGATCTACAATAAAGAATCCAATGTCCAGTTCAGTTCCTCCCAGGTTTGTAAGAAGGCCCTTGGGTTGTAGCATTTAGCTTGGTGACAGCACCATTCCAGATGCCAGTGGATGGGTTACTCAGCTGTTAGACACTTAATATCGGCTTCGGATGATTTGTATAAGTGGGCTGCTAAATGAATGGGTAGATGGCAGCTTGGGAGATGATGGAGTGCTCATTAATTCATAGTCAGTGGCCGGACGCTCTCCGCAGCTTCAGATTTTGCTGACGCAGAGCCATGATTCATTTCTCAGATGGGGTCAGGATAGACGTTTAAACGGATGGATCAGTGCTCCTCTGACTTGGGCAACCAAGCGTGGCTTTCTGGGTCAGCCCACCGGCTATGCGGTGCAACCGGGCCACACGTTTCTCTGAGATTTTAACAAGATGCCAGCGGCGATCGTTCGCTCACAGTACTCATTAGACAACAAGAACGTGGCTCAGGTCTTGCGCTCAGTGTGCGCATTGTGCCGCCGGTGCCTGGATCTCTTTGTTGTTAGTGCTTGACTGTGATCGAGCAGGTGATGCAGACGTTTTCCCAGCGTTTCCTCGCCACATGTGGCCCCTTCCTGCAGCACAACCCGTTTTATCTCGCTCTCCTGCTCAGCGCGTCCTGCAGCGTGATTCAATAGCACCGGCCGCCCATCCTTCTCCTGACGGACACGCCAATAGATTCACTTATCCACCGTTTTGACGACACTATCATTTGTCTAGGCAATTCACGACTGCTTCGGGTTTTTTTCCTTAAGGCAAGATGCTACAGGCAAAAACATTGGTCAGTTTTGAGATTTTGCTTCCATAACATCTTTAGGCTAGTGTAAAGAAAGCATTTAAAATACACATTTTGAAGTGTTTATCATTGCACTTTATCTGTTTGCATCTGTAGGTTTCAATTACAGTAAAACGTTTTCTTAAAATGAGTTTTCATCTCCTCTTCAGCATCACATACACCAGCCTAAACAGTTTTATTCCTCTCTATATTCTGAAGGTTTTTTACTGAGGGGTTTGTTGATATGTCATTTGCATGAGACTGTATGTATTTAACATGTATTTAACAATATAATGTGAAAAAAGTGTGTTTTTTTCTGGCTGTTGACAGTACTTTCTGATTGATTGAATGATTAAAAAAAGAGATACCCAATATCCTTCTGTAAAAACCTTTAATTTAATGTCAACAAAATTAAACAAGAATTTTGAACCTGGCTTTATCCAATGTTCAGATTTATTTTCTGGGAGCATGTGAAAATTAGTGAATTTTTAATTAGATTACATTTATTAAACATAACATTTCTGAAAGCATGTAATGCAAAATTTAATGTCTTAACTACTATATATATATATATATTTTTAGATTACATTTATTAAACATAACATTTCTGAAAGCATGTAATGCAAATTTTTAAAAAAAAAAATGTAATACTTAATCTGAAAGGTAGGGAACTTGGTAAAGCTTTTGGCACTTGTTATGGGAACACCAAAAAACAAAAACATGGACTTGATTCAAAAAGTTTAAATGGTCCTGAAGGAAATAGTCAAGCTTGTAATGGATGGGAAGCGAATTTATTGTAGTGGAAATGTTTGGTACTGCGTATAAACAGGTTCTTTTTTTTGCACAATTTAAATCTCAAATTTGGAACACAACTTGTTAAAATTTTTGCCTTTGATTTTGCATGCTGTTTTTGTGTAACACGTGTTGGAAAATATATATTTCATATAAAATAAATATTAAAATAGTATTTTTGTGCATGTCTCCTAATAAGCTTCAAGGTTTTGGTTCAAGGTTTCATTTTCAGGTCTATATTCAAAAAGGTAACAAATGCATCGTAACTATCCATAAATATAATTTAGTACTATCAATAAAATAAAAATATTTTCAACTTAAATATAATACATTCATTTCACTGGGGGGACAAAATTGGTAATTTTTGACCACCACGCAAGCAGTTAATGTGCTGTGATTAATTAACTGGGTAAGTGTGGTTATCAGTTGGTTATCAGTTTACCCCTATTCACCTTTATTGGTCTTGCCTTAATAGCATTTCTGGGCTCTTGGCACTCACTGGCACTCTTCGATCCTGCATGTTCACATCATTCCTGATGTCATTGGACTCTACTCTCCCAGGCTGTGACCGCATTAAGCAAATACACATCAAACAGCTGCTGCTTTTGTACCGACGCATGAATGAGGGGTTTTGTATGTTAGTTTAGTGCCTTGCCACAAAATACAAAGATCGTGTTTATTTTAACTCACATTTTGCCAGCGGTTCTTTTGGAAGATCTTCCTGCACTTCTGATGTAGATCTTTATTTGTGTTATTGTTTTAGTTGCACATTTCTATACAGGTGTGCAATAGATTTGTAGGATGCAATTGAAGAAAATAAGAGATAGTAGATGCATCCAACAACTGACTAGTCAATTATTGAGGTCTACTGCTGAGTTCGATATTTTCAGTGGGGGTATGTTGAAAGGGAGACTCAATTCTCATACAATTGAGGCGTGCTGCTTCTTTGAGTGTTTCTGTTGCATGCTAATAGGCTTTTAAAGCAGCGGCGCTACGACCGCTTGTGTACAAAACAACACCTTCAACCATGTATTTCAAAACAGTCACAGTCGTGCTTCAGGTTTGCCTGCTGCGATCAATGTCCTCGTGATTATGTAGAATCTGCAGGTTTATTAGAGAGGTGATGTGGGGAAATTAAAGGCCAGTATTTTTCTGGAGTCTGGTGCTGTTTGTTCACGGCGTGTGACTCATTTCCAAGCGAGTTTGCAGAAAGAAAGGCTTAATAAACTGCTGGATGTTGGAAACTACTTATTTTGTAGTAAGTCCAAGCATAAGAGGTATTTCTCTTACATGAGGACTTTGATAGTTTTGTGCAATACAAGTTTATAGTTATTAAGCCTAGATCGTATCTCTTTTGAAAGGCTGGTATAAGTGACCGCTTAATTATAACTTCTCAATGTTCATTTTAACAGTTCTTTTGTTTGCTTTAGACATACTTTTGACGGATATTAATCAGTGTTTTGTCATTTCATGTTTACTCATTTTAGTCAATTTAATCTGGTTAAAATTGCATCTAAATTTAGTCAACAAAAAATGTTTTAGTTGACGAAAAGGAGCAAACATAAACCAAATAATTCAATTTATTTACGACAATATTGGTAACACTTTACTTAAAACCTTTATGTATAATACATTATAAAGGTGTTCATAATCTAGGTTGTAATGCATTGTATTTTTCACAAGTAATTGTAACCAAAGATAAATTGCATTATAATAAATGAAGGTTTGTTTGTCATATGTTTTAATGCATATTGCATAATACATAAATTAATATCATTATAACTGTATTATAACTGTGGTTAAAAGTATTCATGAGATAATATAATGCATTATAAGGTGCATTACAAGACATAATTAATGCATTAAAAATAAATTTGGAATGCATTATATTTCAAGCCTTTACCAAATATTTATATTATTTTTTTATATTTATTTTCATATTTATATTAATGGTTTAAAGTCAGGCATTATTGATTTACATTGGATTATTCTGGACAAAAATGTTGGAAAATATTATCTTGAGGCATTCATTTTGTTGTCAACAGTATGCTTATTTAATTATTATGTCATCATTGTTTATTAAATCAAGAAATATGTCATTAACAAATATTTAATTTAAATGACAAACAGTGTAGTAGCCACTCAGATGATCCACTGACAAGTTGTTTATGATATAAATAAGCAGGCTGATAGCCGTGATCCCTATAAATGCAGAAACACACCCCTAAATGTTTCTCGCTTGCAGTATCGTAATGTCTTTTAGTAACATCCTGCATGTCCAGCCGTATAATTGGCTGTTTCTGACCGTCCTCCATTCGTCTGTTTGTGTAATCTGTGCAGAGTATCGCAAATGATGGAGGGCTGCAGCGTTTGGGTTTTGGGAGTCCCAGTACTTTTTACTAGTCTCTTCACATCTTCTCTCTTCAGCAAGCCGTCCTGTCATGACATTCCCATTTTGTTGTCTTTGCGCTGTGATAAGAGCACACTCGCTGATGCCGACGGTAGAGATGTGCTGTCTGATGGCTGTTATCAGATTCGTGAGGAAAGGCTGAGGAGAAAATGGAACAGCTACCGTGATATTGAACAAATTCAAGGTGCTATCAGTGTGAAGGCTAGAATTAAAACTATAGCATGTTTAGTAGGTGTTGTGATTCTCACAATATTCCTTCCATCTATCCATCCTTTTTTTATTTTATTTTTTTATATTTTATTTATTATTTATTGTATTATTTTTTAATTTTATTTTTAATTTCTTTTTCCTTTTTAACTGAATGCATTTTTTCTCCTCATTACTTTTTCTTATTCTTATATAACAACAATTTTCTTATTGTTTTTTCTTTCATTTTCTTCTTTAATTTTTTTATTGTATTTTTAATTTTTGTATCATTTATTCATTTTAAAATAGTTTGTCTTATTTGTTTTTTCTTTCATTTTTCTCTTTTTATTTTATTTTATTTATGTGTGCATTCACAAAATTTGACATTTTCTTATTAAGAATGATTTAAAATTTTTTAAAATGTATTTATTTTTTTGCATTATAACATCAGTTGTATCTTAATCGTTCTGTAGCACACAGTAGACCCATTTACTGTGCTGTGCTTTCCAAATAAAATTAGAATCATTGCTTTTGTCTGGCACAGTGCATTTCTCTGTATTCCCTGTACTAACATATTTATGTCCTCTGGCGTTTTATTATACATTTGTAAACAGGCTTCTGAAAGCAGTAGAAGATAGCGTGCATGGACATCCAATGACATAATTTAGTTGCTTAGTGGTATTTCAACAACAGTTTTATTTTTAATAACAAGCAAGATTTACAACCCGAGCGGTGAGCATTCAGGTTATTCACACGCCTGTGTCTGTTTAAGCCAAGAACCAGTTTCTAACAGGAAGGCGTGGAAAGGTCAACCTGAACCAGTAGCGACATCATTAATCTAATTGACTCCGCAGAAGTATATTAATTTGCACCTGATGCTTTTAATTTGTCTTTCAGAGCCTAAACCAAACAAATGTATCACATTAATCCTCATCACGGTCGGATCAGCGAATGTCTCTCGTGAATTGTCGAACACTTCACAGATTGAACCAGACAATGGAGGCGGCTGACCTTGAGTGACCTCAGCGGGTGCCACAGCCTCCCTCGGTCCACCAGTCCCACGGCTCTATTGCCGGGACGTACAGAACATTTCACGCTATTCGACTTGGACTCTGTCCTGAGAGAGATAAGAATACGGTGAAAGGTGCATGAAAGGGCCATGAGACTAAGAGAGATACAGTATCAAGTCTAGCTCTGTCTCTCTTAGCCGCAGTGAAACATTCTTCACGGTGACTTAGTGTCGAGTCAGACTGGTGCAGAAGATGTTGCTTTTCTCTGAGGACTGTCCTCACAGCAATGCTTTTGTTGCAGGATCTTGCAAATGTGGTGTTTATCAGAATAGTTCACCCAAAAATGAAAATTCTGTCATTTATACACCGTCATACCGCTTTTCTTCTTTTGTAGAACATAAAAGGGGTTTGAATGTTTAAATATGGCACGTCATGGCTGGTTTGAGATCAGTGGAGATCGATTAGGAGAACTGACTTTTTCATAGGAATCATATGACCATGAAGCAATTTGAAAGACTTGTAATATAGTGCATATGTGCTCCATTTATAATACATTTAAGTGCTTTTATTGTCGTTTTTTGGAGCTCAACATCAATTCGTATTTACTTTTGTGGAAAAGAGAAGGCAGTACATTCTGCAAAATACTTTCTTTTGCCTTTTACAAAAGATAGAAAAATTTACAGGTTTGGAGTAAATAATGACAGTTTTAATTTTTCAGTGGTTGATTGTTCAATTTTCTATTCTATGTTTGTTTTCTGATTAAGCCTCAATAATAAGGAAGGATATGAGCCAATGAGAGTTTTGTTGGCTTTGTAGATTAGTTTTTATACCTTGCAAACTTAAATGTTTGGTTTTCTGTGATGTAATCCAAATCATAATTTCAAATTCTGCTCATTTGTCATCATGAATGTGATCTTGGTTTTGTCAAAAAGTGAAAATTGCCTAAAAAGGCTTGGGGAGCATCATTTGGCAAAGCATGTAATGTTTTGCAATAAAACACAAATTGCAATGAATAATCTGTATATTTTCTTTTTGTAAAGGGAAAACAATTGGGAACTGAAATATATCAAGTGGATATAACAAATAAATAGTTCAGAAAGTGTTTAAAATTCTTTCTTTTTTGGTGTGGCATGTAAAATCATTGCCAGGGCGAGTAAAAACATCTGGCTGAAAAAAATCTGCATTGAGCCCTGCTTACGGAGTGTTTCTTTCTTGTGTGAGACCTTAAATGTGAATTTTGAATTGGGTAGCATGTAAAACGATCCTCTTCAAAACATCTGTCTCACTTGGGTTGTGGTCTGGCGTAATTCACCGCCACTCCCAAGATAAGTTGGCTGCCCTCTGATCCAAAGGAAGATGGGGTGGATGCCAAAAGAATCAGAGTAATGTGTTTCCTGTTCCTGATGTGTAGCGCGAGAGCTCTCACGATAACGGATGTCGTATTTCCAAACAATCTATATTCATGCTGCTTGTATTTTCAGCTCTTTTTCTCTCATGCAGCCATTGAAATGGCTGCCAGCTGGCGGTTTAAAAAGGATGAAAATTAAATTTTTGCTCCCTTTTACAATGAACACTAAAGCACAGTTTTGGCCGCCGACCAATCTTCTAGTAGAAACCAATACGTATGATCAGAGGATACTAACAGCGGCTGTGGTATCAGGAAGCATTGATCCAGGAGGCCCAATCGACAGCCAAACGGAAACTCTGCCACTGTTTATTCTAGTTCAACCCACAAATCAAGTCTGACTCCATGAAAACCTTGTTCGAAGACATTAGCATTCACCAAATGCACACACTATATCCCAAAGCATCTGGTTTATCTGCAGCTGAAATTGACTTTCTTCTTCTCGAGATGCCCAGCCAGGCCATGTTCACTGACCTGAGCTTTCACATCTCATATTGGACGCCCTCTTGGTTTCCACAGGGACCCGAGGATCAACTGTAATTAAGTACAGCCTCTCTGTAGCTGCTTTGTACAGGTTTCTGTACTCTGAAGAAGTTCAGTCGAAAATCTCCTACATTACGTCTATTGCCGTTATGTGAGTCAGAGCAGACTGCATAAATGTCAGGATAATTGACTGTTGTGTCAAGCTGATGATGTAATCAGCTGTGAAATTTTAATCTGCCTAATAAGCGCCTCTGCATGGAGAGTCTTGCGAACGCTACACCTTTCTCTGTTCCCTTTATGACTGTTCTTGTTAAAGGGATAGTTTATCCAAAAATGAAAATTCTGTCATTAATTACTCACCCTCATGTCGTTCCAGATCTGTAAGACCTTCGTTCATCTTTTGGAACACAAATTAAGATATTTTTGAAGAAGTTTGAGTGATTTCTGACACGCAACTGACACGTTCAAGGCCCAGAAAGGTAGTGAGGACATTGTTAAAATAGTCCATGTGTCATCAGTGGTTCAACCTAAATTTTATAAAAGCTACAAAAATACTTTTTGTGTGCAAAGAAAACAAAAATATCATCACATGGACTATTTAAAGGATGTCCTTACTACCTTTCTGAGTCTTGAACATGGTATTTACATTGCTATCTATGCAGAGTCAGAAAGCTCATGGATTTCATCAAAAAGATCTTAATTTATGTTCTGAAGATGAACAAAGGTCTTATGGCGTTCAAATGACTTGAGGGAGAGTAAACAATGACAGAGTTTTCATTTTTGGGTGAAGTATCCTTTTAACCCTTGAGTGAACCTGTTTGATGAGTGAACCTGTACCATCTCGTTCAACCGACAGCAAAGAATGGGATGAAACCCACGGCCACTGCAAAACAAAACCAGCTCCAGGATCTTTTCCAGAGGACAACAAATCTCTCTGCCAGAACTCGCACATGACCTCACAGCAGAGTCATGCGCCTACCGCAGCAAAACAGCTGATGCAGACCGAGTCCGTTTTGGCTGGCTTTAATGTCAAGCACTTCCCTCCCACTTCCAGATTTCCAACTAGTCCCCTCTTCTAGTAATTCTCACCACTTCCTGTTTGGTACTCCATTCCCATCGGACTGTAATAACGAGAGAAGCCAACTGAGGCATATTTGTGGGTTCCAGCACATACAAGAGGATGCATTAGCTGTGATGCAGCTATCCATGTGAGACTCATAAATTTCTCCGGAAGGCATTCTTCCAGCTCCGAGTAATAGATTGCATCCAATCAGTTGGCCTGCTCCAGAGAATGCCATTGTGTTTATTTTTGCCAGTGCTGAAGAACAGGCAAAGGATAGATGGGTAACGGAATATACAGCAAGGATTAGATGATCAGGGGATGTTGGCCGATTTATGGATTCATAATCCCAATGTTGGCAACAAGGTTTTTTAGCTTTGTATGGGAATTTTGTGATGCTCTCAATTGCCAGTGTATCTGCTGGCACCAAAAACCAGAAATTCGTAGGATTGTCGTCCTCTGCAGCTGAAAAGCCTGAGTGTGACCACTGTCACTGCATGCACTGTTTTGAATCCAAAATGCCATTCTCTAATCTGAGAATAAAAATGAGTCCCAGCTCATCCAATAAATCGGACCTCTTTTGCATGCTTGAGAAACATGCAATCCTTCAACTCAACATACTCATCGGTAGATGAAGCAAACAGTCAAATCTTTTGATTCCAATCTTAAAGTGTTTTCCCAGAAAAAAAGGAATGTCCCATCGTAACGCCGCCTCTGAGCTTGACAAATGTGGCCACTCTGACATTAATCTCTCCTAGTAGATAATCCCATGCTTAATCCAGTCTTTGCAGTATGCAGAGGGTGGCATGATAGCACCATTTACTGACCCACAGCCCTGGTTGTCCAACACTACGACAGCTTTTGCATTCACAGGAGTGGTGTGGACACGACCTCGGCGCTAATATGAAGCAGATGTGCTGGTAAGGTGGTGTGGAGGCATGATGTTTTAATTGCATTGAGGTCTAGTAGATTGCTGTGAGCTCGGCATGAATGTGCACTGTATTTGCGGTGATCTCCTTAAGACGTTCTGCTAGGTTGATGGATGGCGATGTGGTCTTTTGTGGCCTCACTTGTTTAAAATAAAATCTAAACTTGGTAGCTCGGTCTGTTGCCGGTAGCTCAAATTCTTGACTCTAATGAAGTGTTCATGGAGAGTTGCTGCTCCTTTAAACTGGAGTAATGAGATTTGCTGAATTACTGTCTTAATCACGGACCGAATGGCAAATAGGGGAGGAGATGTTTATAATGATGTGATTTACAGCTTTTTCACGAACCCCCGTCTGTCTTTCCAACCCCCTTTTCCATTTACCCTCAACATTTTTTTTTCTACTTGATTTAATTAGAATTTTCAGGCTACAAGAATTGCTGTCAGGTTGTGGTTGAACAACAAATTAGAGGGAGTGTGCTAGATGCCTACATCTCTGATGAGCATGAGAAGCTTCAAGGTCATGCTAACACTTGACAGATCTCACTTTGGAGCTGCTTGGTGTTTGCTAAGATGTTCTGCATGGGTATTGCTTGGACATTGCTAGTTGCTTATACTTTAAAAATACTTTCTTAAAAATGTAATACTTAGTAATAGAGGTGCTTTTGCATTTCTAAACTAAACCAGTCTTTTAGTAAGAGTACAGTAAGTTTCACAAACCTGAAATATACAAAATGTCATTTTGAGAGAGACATCACTGAAAGTATAAGTTGATTAATTAAAACAGTGGTCCTCAACCACGTTCCTGGAGGCCCCCCAACACTGAAGGTTTTCCATGTCTCCTTAATAAAACACACCTGATTCAGATCATCAGCTCATTAGTAGAGACTCCAAGACCTGAAATGTGTGTGTCAGACAAAGGAGAGATGCAAAATGTGGAGTGTTGGGGGGCCTCAAGGAACGAGGTTGGGAACCACTGAATTAAAAGAACCGACCTAAAGAGTCAATTGTTCAGAAATTGGACTCTTCTTATTGCTCTTGCTTGTTGTTTTTGCATGCAGCCTGCATTGACATGTGTGGTTCTTTTTATCCTACCAAATTCAATTTGAACCTTAAGTAAAACATCTCTTCTTTCTCGGTGTAGATCTGGAGAAAAGTATTGCAGGAAAGTCTGTATAAAATAGTGAGCCATGCCCTCGGGTGATTTTTAGATTATTTACGCAGCAAGTTGTGAAACCTAAACTACTTTTAAGCTAAGTTGGCTCTGGCATATGCATAAGTCTTAGACGTGCTGTGAATCGCTGTGTGTAGTTACTCTGATAAATTATGTTGAATAGTGGAGCACGTACTCACCTGGAGGCTCTCCAGAGGTCTGTCAGATCTTCCTAACTCTTGAATTACCCCAAAACTTCCACACACACCCACAGTCCCCCTGTTCATCCAGGGGATGACTCATTCTCCCCGTGGCACCATGCAATGACCTCACCTCCAGCGGAGAACATCATCAAAGCACGTGTATGGAACCCCAGTAACGATTCCCGCTTAAATGTTTCACCACGTGCACTGCGCCGGCCTCATTAAAGCACATCAGATCTGCGCCCAGCGCCGTCTCGCCTAGTCTTGCCAAGCGCTGCACTGCATATTAACGTCGCGACTACAAAACACCATTTACCCAAGAAGTTTTGCCAAGCAAGACCAGTTCCACCATGACCACGCTGTGTCACGAAGCCAATGGGGTCACGGTCTGGATTAGCATGTTTCTCTTTTGCATTAACAGCCAAACAAGAAGAAGAGGGGATGCTGGTGGATGGGACATGTCATTTCTGTGTTAATCTGATCTGAATCTCTCACGTTCTCTATCCCACACTAAACGCTTATGTGATTACTTTAAAGGGCTGTAGAGTCAGTGCACCAGCAGATTTGCAGGCCTAGCATATGTGACAGTGGTTTACAGGCAATTTGCATGGTACGATGTTGCGTTGTTCATGTAAACCTTCTCCCGGTTTGAAAGTTTGAGTAGTATCAGCAATATTGCATTGCTAGCATGCTGCAATGGACTCTCATAGCTCAAACAAAAAGCTGGGCAGTGTTCAGTCGTTTGATGTGGTAATTGCCACCATACTTTCATTTGGCTCTCAGAAAATGCCACTAAGTGAGGTGACCCTGACTTCCCTGAGCTGTAACACTGATTCAGTTTGCAGTGATCCGTAAGGTGTGTTCTGGCTCTGATGTCCATTTGCCTTGCACCATGTTAGTCAGTATATTAAACGGCTAGTCTGCTGTTGCATGTTCAAACACTTTGCTGTCACACAGGAAGAAGTCTGGATGAAATCTCAGTCAGTTTTTTTCTTTGAGGCCTTGCTTCACACTAGGCTTCTTTTGCCCTATTAATAATTCACCTGCCAGTTTTTATAATCATCCTGCATAGTTAAATGCCTCTTAGAGACATAAAACATGGATGTTGCTCTTAAAAGTAGGGTGGTCCTTAATCAGGAATGGCTGTATGAATTTGTAAAACCAGTCTGGAGTAATAGGTGTCTACAGTTGTAATGTGGCTGGTTTGCGGTGAGATGCGTTGCTGTAGTTAAGGATTGACTCATCTGTGAGTGGCAGGGTCAACAGCATGAGGTCTCTTTTGGTTAGGTGTAGTGAATCACTAATAGTTAAGCCTTAAGGAGAAGACATATCTGTTATTGCAGAATAAACTATTAGCTTACTTTGTCTGTTGTTATTATTATGATACACTGAAGTATAGTACAGTATGTACAGGTGGTGGTGATAAGTGACTATCTATGGGGTAGTCTTTGAATCATTTATTCGATTGATTTGTTCAAAAATACTGACACTGAGAGAATAAGAGAATAATTGAATGATTCATTCAGCTCATTTGTTCATGATTGGACTTTGAATTAATGGCCACGTTCACACAGCAGTAGAATACTGTTGTCAGTCCTGTTTTTGAGTCCTTAATATGGTAACGTTCACACAAAGTTTGGTTATTTACGGGCATGACAACCGTATTCTGTAACTGAACTCACACCTGTAAATTTTCAGGATTCACAGCCACATTCTCGGAACACACACAGAACACAAGTTTCGGTAACTTACAGTGATGGAGAAATGAACTGCGTGTCATCTGAATGTTTGCCATCTTTGATTTTACTTTGATCACTATGGTTACTAGTAAGGAATACGGTCTTGACTCCCATTGCACGTTCATACAGACAGTATTATAAACACAACTGTAAGCTGCTGTGTGAACGGGACATTTCGAGACTCACACCTGTAAAGAAAATGCGGTTGTCAATCCCAAAAACTGACAGTATGAACATTACCAATAAGTGCTTTGTATTTTTTCTATGAGTCATTGAATCATTCATTAAACCAGTTTGTTTAACACCACCAATTCATTCAGACTGTAGCTGGATTCAAAACAGCATGCTAGCTTTTTGAATACAAAAATATTGAGTTGTATGCTTCTCCAGTCATTGCAGGTGCTGTGTCTTTTGTATATATGTGTGCATGTGTAAACAGGCATGTTGTTGTTCGACAGCAGATCTTGTGGTTCCTCCAGACGATCCTCTGCTAATGCGCAGCTCAGTCCTGGACTGTCTTGCACTAATGAGGTTACCTAACGTGCTAAACCCATTTGGTGCGAGGTGATAAAAGCGGATAGAAAAGAGGATGAGCAGAGCACAGGAGCCGATGGACAACCTGGGCTTGGTTCAGGGCCAGAAATCCTCCTGCTGGACGGTTTGTGGAGGGAGGCCCAGTCTGTTAGCAGAATCAAGCCTTTGTCATTAAACGCTCTCCGCGGGGTCAAATTTAACAGCATTTTACTTGTGAAATGCTTTTGGGGCTCCTTAATGCATTTATATTTAACACTGTTTTAATTGTTTAAATGAGAGCCACTTAGCTGCCCATTAAGCTGGAAATGTCAGTGTCAAATATGTCAGTTGCAATATATTTGATCATGGTGATGGAGATAAATAAACACATCTCTTAATTTGTATCCACTGATGCAGTAAATCAAGTCAGTCTAACCAGTGATTGCTTTGCAGGGTTAGTTGCATTTTCTGCCCGTTTTGTTGCTACAGTTGTTTAATATCTTCATTTATGAAAATGCTTTTGATAAATAATGAGATTGTCATTATTGCCAGATTGTCTTTTTATGAGCACAATAATTGTCTAAGATAAAGTGTTAGCCTAATAGGCCTAAAAAATAAATTAGGAAGGAGTCAGAGAATCGGAAAGCCACTGTGAGCAGATAATGTTGTTTGCAATGGCAAGGTCTGTTTTTGGCAATCACAAGGTCTGTTTTGAATGTAGAAAATCAAACACTCTCTCTTTGACCTTAACTAGCTAGTCTTGTTGACCTGATGGTCTGTGCTATTGTGTTCATGTCTGAGCCTATAACCTTGGTTGTATTGTTTGCCTGTTTGCTTTAAATATTGGGCCTGTCTTCAACTTAGCATGCATTTATAGCTTTACTCTGAAAACGAGGGCAATTGATTATAAAAAGAGCAATTTTGCGCATCAAGGCAATATGAGTGAAATATCACATTTATTTATTTATTGACATTTTTGTCTATATTTTGTATTATTATTTTATTTTTTATTTTATCTGTATTTTAATTTTATCTATTATCAGTATTTTTAAGTTGAATGAAAACAATTTATGAAACCAAAAAAAAAAAAAAAAATGTATGTAGCCTGCATATTTCTGTGACATGATCTAAAATAAAATGTATTTATTTATGCAACTCGAAATACATCCGGCTGTATTTTTCCCCCAACTTTTTTTTTTTTTGGACACACCAAACATTTTGTGGTGGAAATGATTGTCAAAATGTGTCTAAAAATTAACATAGTTTTCACACAAATGCCGAAACCATCAATTTATTTTTCCTATTATTATTATTAATGTCTGGGGTTTGGGACAAAGGTAAAGCAATAAAATCTGTACGTAACAGGCTTTTGATATATTAATGATGACAGGTGTTGCAAAAAGTTTCCAGAGCAGTTTTAATGTGACCTTAGAAGGAAGGAAGGAAGGAAGGAAGGAAGGAAGGAAGGAAGGATTGTTTATTTATTTGTTTTAATAATAAAGTCCACCCCTTAGGCATAATATTAGACATAGTTGAAGAAAGACCTGTGTTTTGTTGCATGCTTGACTGCTGGAAATGAGATCTGCTTGAAGAACTATGCCAACTAAGGAAAAGTTAATTACCTTTTCACCAAAGCAGCAGTTTTAATAGTCAGTGGAAACAGTCCCTGTTAGCTGATTTTCCTGAAATGAGTCGAAAAGACATCAGCTTTTGCGGTGACAAAAATAATTGTGAAATCTCAGGCAGAAATGGAGCAGAGATAATTTTAGCGCTAAGCAAAGTCACCTGACCACCGCGACTCTGGGGAGCTTATTACAGCGAAAGCGTAACACTTACAGATGATTGTCAGAAATACAAATAACAGAACAGAGCTACGAGCTGCAAGCTTAAACCTTCCAGAGCCGTTGCCAGCGGCATGCGTCTGACATTAGGCTTTTTTATGATGCATACTGCAGTGGAGTTCACTGACGATACCAAGGTTTCAATAGTCGACAGTAAAACTGCACAATTCCCAATATAAACTTTAATATCTCAGCATAATCAAACATGCTATTGAGCATTGCTTGCTTTAAAAAGTAACCAAAAAAAGTTAACAAAGTGAGTGGTTTTCTCTTTTTCTTGTAGGTACTGTTGTGGTTAATATGTTTAATATTACTATTATTATTTAATTAAAATAGTATTGGTGTTGAGTATTGTGTGAATTCACAGGTGTTATTAATAATATTAATAATAATTATTATAATGAATTATTATTAGTAGTAGTAGAAATAGTAGTAGTAGTAGTATTTTAATATTTTTTTTATTAATTTTATTTTAATATTTTTTTTGTGTTTACTGTTCTTTTATTATTTAAATTGTATTATTAATCTCATATTCAATATTCAATTTAACCTTGGTGTAGATATCGTTTTACGGTAGTAATAATAATAATAATAATAATAATAATAATAATTTTTATTACTATAATTATTATTTAATATAATTTTTAAATTGTTCATGTTATTATTCTGTTATTTATTATTTTTTATTGTTATTTGCTGTGGCTTCTAAATGTTATTTAAAATCATGCAGTTTCACTGGCATTGGTGTTTGCTGAACAATAATAATAATAATAATTTTATTTATTTATTTTTTATTTTATTTTATTCTGTTATATTTTTTTAATTAACTTTTTCTTGTGATTATTGTTCAATTGTTATTTTAATGTTATTATTTATTTAACTTTTTATTTTATTTTATTTTCATACAGATACGTTTGATATCTGATTGCTAACGACTCTTTCAAGTTCAAGCTCAGACCCACCAGTTTCCTTTCCATTTTCCCCATTTTCTCTCTTCCTCCCACACACTGTCTGCCGCTCGTCTCCTCAGTCCTGGCCCGAACACATGGGGTTGTATATTTTGGCCCAGATTGTTCGCGATCGCTCCAGTGGTGTACGTCGCTCGAGTGTCGCGGCGGGGAGCCTTAAGCACAAGCGTTGCCTTCAAATGCACTCAATAAACACAGAGGCCAGTTTCAAACCAATAAAGCCTCTCGCATCCGAGGCATCTTTGATTTCTAGCTCGCCACAGCTAGATTGAGAAATTCCTCCTTTAATCTGCTTTTACTAGATAAAGGCCAGCATTTGTCTTTAGGAAGCCGTATTCTGCGAGATGCTTTCTCAAAGGGCTTCGTTCTAATGATCTCATCAATGCGCTCTTTTGTTGCGTCTGGTGCTGCAGTGTGTAGCGTTTGCATGCGTTTTCCCTTCAGGCTTTCTGTGGAAGTTTTGATGCCGTGTTTAATGAGCGTGTGCTTGTGCGTGTGGGTGAAGTTTAAAGCGTGTGCATCTTTACGCTGTAATAACCAGAGGCAAGGACGCCACAGATCCCCAGATTAAAAGCCTTTTAGATGGATCTGCATGTCGGATGATTTTTAAACTGCGAGATCAACCTGTGGTCAGACCACTGGGGCTGAATATCCACTCATTCACGGGCCAGTGGCGTCTCAAGCACTCAAAACTTGCTTGCGGTTAAAGTAGCCTTGTTTATGTCATTCATGCACCTTCCTGGTCTTATTGTGCACTGTTTATCCATGCATTCAAATAAAAAAACTGTCTGTGGTGAATCAGAGATGTATGTGATGTTTTAAAGTAATCATTAGGCTTGTTTAAATGTTTAAAGTAATCATTAGGCTACTCATCTGACTAAGAGAATCAGTTCTAACAAGCAAGTTTCAACCACAGTTTATAATGTGTTTGGATTCTGTTCACATGAAATTAAATGCTAAAGACTAAAACCTGACACCAAAAGACATTTTTAGTACCTAAGTGAAAAGAACTGCTGTTAATTTGCTGTTATTTTGGATTTGCTAGATATCTTGCTGCTTCCTTGAAATGTAGGCGGTAGGGCTACATGATTTGGGAAAAAAATCCAAGTGAGATTTTCTTAAAAATGTTCCAGGTTTTCTGTGCTTGTTTGCAGGGCTACACAAATTATATTATTATTATTATTATTATTATTACAAAAAACTATTAAACTATAAGATATATTACTACTGTAAATCCACTAAAAAGTATATTTAAAAAAAATATAATATACATTTAAAAATAAATTAAATACAAATTTATAAAATGTACTTTTATCTCGTCATTTTTATTTTTAAGGGTCTTAACGCTTACTTTTTTTGTGAAACAACATGCAGTATTTATATTTTTATTTTACTTTATTTATTTTATTATTTTTTATTTTAATCTTGCAGCCCTAGTAGATGGTGTGATTGTTATTTGAATTTATTTAACTTAATTAATTTTTTTATTTTTATTTTTATTTTGCAATCGAAAGCCGTGACAAAATAAATGCTTGACCTTTAGAATTAAACATGTGGACAAAATGTAAATAAGAGATTTAGATGCATCTGCATCTCGTCCTTTATAAAACACAATTCTCAGCTTAATCACAATTATCGAGGGAAATAACCACAACTTCACTCACCCGCAGTCAGATCTATTAAACATCATTCACCCTTTTCAACCCTTGTTTCTTCTGTCTTTGTGTGCTAATGAGCCTGTGATAGTCCGGCAGGCGGTGGCATGTTCAGGATAGGGATGGTCAGGAGGGTTGACTGGGCGATTAGTGAGAGTGAGTTGTTTTTGGAGGAGTCAGTTCTGGGAGAGGGTGTTGACCCATAACGGTTTAGCAAAAACTAGTAACTCTAGAAGAGTCTGTTCGCCGCCTACCACTGAATCAATGTGCTTTCGTAATATTCATCGCTTACCATATTTCGAGACACATTCCCATTATTGTTTTTTTTTTTTTTTTCGGCTGTAGAAGCTTGTTTAGTAAGCAACATGTAGGTTTCTGTTAAACACCATCCTAGCTTAGCACAATCACAAGGCTTTTCAGGGTCCTATGAAATCAGTTTTTTTCTTTTTTTATGGTTTTTATGGATTTTTATTCTTTTTTTTTATGGTTTATGGTTAAATTACATATTAATATTTAAAAAGCATTTCTAATCAACTGAAACTTTACCAACTTATTTTTGATGATTTTTTTTACATTTAATTAATTAATTTATTTTATTAATTTGTTCAGAATTTATTTTATTTTTTCTGGATTCTTTTTTCAGTTTTAAATCAAATATTAGTACATTCAAATAATAATAATACGTTTTTATTATTACTTTGTACAATAAAATGTACGTATAAATGTATTTTTTGTCATATTTTAAAGGGGTCATATGATGCGATTTCAAATTGTCCTTTCTCTTTGGAGTGTTACAAGCTCTTGGTGAATAAAGAAGATCTTTAAAGTTACAAAGACTAAAGTCTCAAATCCAAAGAGATATTCTTTATAAAAGTTAAGACTCGTCCACGCCCCCCTGAAATTTCTCGTTCTAACACGCCCCCACATGTCTACGTCACTATGTGGGAAGATTTGCATAACGCCGCCCAGATGTTCAAGCAAAGAAAGAAGGCGTACCTTTTATTCTCGTTGTAGTAAAGTGTGCCGCTGCCGCCGTGTCGTGTAGACGCTGTGTGTTTCACTGTGAAAGCGAAACTACTTTGTTTGGCCTTCCAAAAGTGGACGATATCCGCTTCGTCATGCCTGGGGCTGATCTGTGGGTCGCTGAGGAAATATATCAACTTTGCACTGTGGATCGCAGAATCGGCTTTCACCGTGGACGAAGTGGAGTCCAGCCCAGGGTCGTCACATGTGGTTGCTGCAAGACCAACGGACGCTCCTACGTAGAATACGCCTGCCGCACTGTTCTCAAGCCGGCCGCGGCTCACTCACGGCCGCGATGTGTGACGCTGTTTTGTTGGGAAAGCGAAACTACTTTGTTTGGCCTTCCAAAAGAAGACACGACTATCATGTTTATAATGGGTTTTATGTTTTTGTCTTGTCGCTCCGTCTGGACAAGGCTTCACAGTATGTTAAGGGGCGTAACATTTCCTTTACACGCTTGAGGCATTCGGCCAATCACAACGCGCTGGATAGCTGGCCAATCACAGCACACCACGCTTTTGAGAGCGATGAGCATTGTAAAAATTTATGCTTTTCAGAAGGCGGGGCATAGAGGAGAAACAATAATGTATAGTATGTGGAAAATAATGTGTTTTTTTTACCTTAAACCGCATAAATACATTGCATTACACCAAATACACAAAATAATGTTCTTTTTAGCAGCATCATATGACCCCTTTAAAGCTAAACCAAATTTTTGCTTCTGAAGTTTAGATTCTGTCCATGTTTTCCGAATCATAGGGCCCCAGCTTCTTCTTAGTGGTTTAGACTAGTCAAATGTGAAGATATGGATGTGTTTTAGCCCACATGCAGTCTTAAGCCTCATTTCGGAGTGCTTTCTGATTCACAAAGACAAAGTCTGTGGTCGTCTCTCTCTCTCGGGGCTGGCGAGCTGTCAGTTGCAGTTCTGTGACTAAAAGGCTGTTTACAAGAGCTGAATTTAGCCTGATTAAAGCATGTCCATGTGCTGAAGAAGCCGTTTGCCTCCAGGCCAGAGCTGTTGTTGCGTTTGAGGACAGATAAGAGCAGTAATATTCAGCCTGTGTCGTATTACGCCTCACTGAAAGCACTGACGGCTCGTAATGCCACCTAAACGCTGTCATTTTATAACACTCCAGAAGTTGTAAACCAACACTATCATTGTCAGACTTTACTTGTACATGAATAGCGACTGAGCCGTCTTTCCTTTTGGCTGTATTCCTGGTGTTGGGAAAGTGGCACACGGCGGGGAGTCTGGACAGGAAATGACCTCACTCCACCTCTGGATGTATGCGCACTCCTGACTCAGTCAAGTGAAACACAAGCTCTTTGTTTACCAAGGCCTCCGCCTCATTCATAACCTCTCTCATCTTTCACCTTCGTTTCTTTAGCATCGTTTCATTTCTGACGCCCTTTGTCCTGTTGTTGTTGTGTCTTGTCTTATGTATGTTGTGTCTTGGTTTATCTGTCACAGTTGACTGCGAACTAGGTATCCAGTAGACTCACAAAGCTTATTCATAGATAGGAAAATATGCACCAGCAGCTTTACACAGAAAGATAAACCGATTTATGCACAAATTCTGTGTTGTTGAAGTCTAATTTAAAGCAAATGATACTTTGACATACATACTGTTTTATTTAATTACAATGAATTTACACAAAAATTACAAAATGTATTTTTGAGTCCACAGAAAACAATTACACACACAAAACTATTTTACAAACTATTTTTTAAACTCTAATAGCATGCAAAAAAATTTAAGGGCAGTCAAAATAAACATAAAATGCTTATCAAATATATATTTTTAAAAATTAATTTGGAATGAAGTTTTAATTTTTACTAACATTAATTGTAAATTTAAAAAAATACATAAAATAAATTTAATAAAACTGTAAATGGAACAGTAACTATATGCAATTAAAATTATTTTAAAATGTAATTTATTAATGACATTTTTTAGATTTATAATAATATTTTAATTGGAATAATTTAACATTAATGTTTTAAAATTAAAAAAATATACATTTTAGATTTGTGAGATTTTACATTTAAAATATTCAGTTGTTGGACACAAATACTTAAGTAATTGTTTACGCACATCAGCTGTCAGACATAAATACTGAAATAATAGGTTATGCATATTGTTTTTTTGGACACATAAATACTGAAATAATCGGCTATGCATATCGGTTGTCGACACACAAATACAAAAATAATAAGTTATGCTTATTGGCTATTGGATACAAATACTGAAATCGTATGCATATCGGTTGTCAACACACAAATACTGAAATAAACGGTTATGCATATTCGTAATTGGACACATAAGTACTGAAATAATCAGTTATGCATATCGGTTGTTGAGAAACAAATACTGAAATAATTGGTTATGCATATTAGTTGTTGACAAACAAATACAGAAATAATCGGTTATGCATATTGTATATTGGCTGCATGAATAATAAAATAATTGGTTATGCATATTAGTTGTTGGACACATACTGAAATGGATTGGTTATGCATATCGGTTGTCAGTCATATAAATACTGAAATAATACTGATCACTTGGCAGATGGCTGGTTTTGGCTGCGAGTTGTGTTTTTGTCTCCTGATAGTAAGCACTGGATGAGTTTGAGGTGAAGACTGTGGAAAGGGCTGGACTTTGGACTCACACACCTCTCTGATTTTCATCTTAAGCCAATGCACACTCGTGCTTCCAGCACAGCAAACAAACCATAATGATACAATCGGTTCATTTCATGCTCCTGAGTTTCTAACCTACTTCTGCTGAAAGTCTGAAGTCCCTGGGCTCTGGTCTAGCCCTATACGTTGGCATTCAGCGCGCATGTATTTGTGTATTCATTATCACAATAGTCCAACCTAATTCTGCTCGTATTTTAAAGTTATTTAAAGTTGCATGCTGTGAGACTCGCCTCTAGCCTGCCTGCAATAACAAGCTAATGGAAATCTCCATGAGATGCAGGTGTGTTAAAGAAAGTCCATCTGGAGCAGTTGTGTGTGCGGCCAGTTTTTACCAAATAAAGGAAGAAGAAGTTTGATTTTCAATACAGGCCAAAAAAAAATCTAAATTTGTTGTGTTGCACAAAGTTTCAGGGTTCCCAAAGGCCCCAAAATTTGTTGTCATTATTATTATTATTTTATTATTTACTGAAGGATTTTTTTTAAAAAGTCACAATTTTACTGATTTCCATAGAAGTTTTTTGGCCCTGAAATTTCCTAATATTTCTATGCCTAGAAATGGAAATCAGTGAAATTGTGGAAATTGTGAAATGTCTGCTGCAAATAAAATTTTTTAAAATGTAAAAAATAAATAAATAATAATAATAAAAATAGTGAAATTATTTGTAGTATTTACTAGTGCTGTCAATTGATTTAAAAAAAAATTTAAAAATTAATAATAGATTAATTATTTGTAGTATTTGTTAGTTTTTTCGTTTTATTTAATTAATTGAGTTTAGATATTTTTAAACGCGTTAAACTGAAGAAATGATCGCCTGCATTAACATGCTAATTTTGACACCACTAGTATTTACCCATTTTTTTAGATGTAGTATTAAATGTAAAGTTACAAATTAAGTATAATATTTATACTTAAATTATTAAAAAATATATGATATTTTTGGTATAAATATGGTATATAGCAAAATGTGTTTGTACTGAATCAGTCATTTATCCATTGTATCAACAATCCAGCGCTTTTTTTTTAAATTACAGAAAAATTTAATGTATGCGAATTGCACAATTATAAGATTTATACTAACAATTCTTTTAGGTTACCTATTTGTATGGATTCTCATTCAATTGGTATACAGCAGAATGTGTTTGTACAGAATCAGTCATTTACCCTTTTTCTCAGCAATCCCACCCTATATTTTTTATATGTGAAAAGTTCTTTAATATTAAAAATAAGATACAAATAATACAGTTATAATAGATGCAAATAATACAGTTATAATCATTGTAATTCTTCAGCATTTTTTCTATAATATGTTTTAAATAAAAAGGTCAGTTTAAAAGGTCAAAAGGTCGTATGTGTTTCTTTGACCCGTCAAACACTCTTGTATACGGTCTCAGCTGATGGACTGTATGCTGCTGTGCTGGTGGCTTTGCTGATACTGCCGATTGTTTTTGTCCTTTAGCGCTGAGCTGTCAGCAGTAATGGGAGCTGAGTGTGGATGTAAGAGTTAATGGGCTGCTCCTCGCTCTGAAGAAGCAGCTGTTTTGATTATAGTTATTGAACATGCCATTAGTCTCGGAATGGAAGCCACACACCGTCCTGTTAGTTTGGGGTCAGATGAGGAGAACACTGTTTACCTATGCAGGCTCCCAGGTGTGCTCACACAAACGTACATGCTAATACACTTATAATGAACATTAGGATGGTTGAGAAGCCGTCCAACAACGGACAAAGCAATTTATGAACTTGATGAGTTATTTTCCCTTTTATTCATTTTCATTGTATTTTTTAATCCATTTTTATTGGTGTATTTATTTAATTTAATATTTGATGGTAATAATGGGGATACATATAAAAATGTAAAGTGTCGGTTTTTGACTTACAGTATTAATAAAATGGTAAAAAATGGTATCAGCATGATAAAAGTCCAATAAGTTGTATCTTTAAAAGGAATTTCCTTATATGCTAAAATCTTTAGATTAAAATGCCTTTGTTCTTTTTGTAATTTTTTTTAATTTAACTAA
The DNA here is from genome assembly GCF_018340385.1 of Cyprinus carpio. Lineage (NCBI taxonomy): Eukaryota > Metazoa > Chordata > Actinopteri > Cypriniformes > Cyprinidae > Cyprinus > Cyprinus carpio. The sequence goes on along the minus strand of NC_056600.1, from coordinate 3,450,715 downwards.
AATATTTTATACTTTATTTGTTTGAAATAATAAGAATTATAAAAATAATAAGAAAAATAAATAATAAAAAATTATTTTATTATTTTTAAATCTATGTACATGTGAAAGATGGTCTTTTTGCCTATTGTTTTGTGTGTTTCATGTATTTTGTTTTATTTTATAATGAATAATTAATTAAATAATATTTTATTTAAATATTTAATATTTAATATTGTAATCCTTGCTTTCAACCAATAAGGATAACAATATATTTTAAATATTTTTTATATTGATTTCTGTCAGCTTACTTATTATTATTATTATTATTATTATTATTATTATTATTATTAATAATAATAATAATAATAATAATAATGATGATGATAATGATGATAATATAATTATAATTATGTCCATGTCCAGTTTAACATTTATTTTATTTTATTTTATTTTATTTTATTTTATTTTATTTTATTTTATTTTATTTTATTTTATTTTTTATTTTTTATTTTTTATTTTTTATTTTTTATTTTTTATTTTTTATTTTTTATTATTTTTTATTTTTTATTTTTTATTTTTTATTTTATTTTATTCCAAAGTCATTGCTTACACCCAGTGAAGAGAATGCAATAGGTGCAGAAAATCCTATACACTTGATCACCTACGCAGATACTCAGAGAAGCACTCATAAAGCGTTCACTTGACTATTTTTTCTCATACACATGTAGTAGCGGTTTGGGAGTTCCCATGACTGGCCGGTTTGTTGTGTCCTCTTATCTCCGCTCCCAAGAGAAGCACTCCTGCACTTCTCATACTAAATTGTGTAAATCTGTGGAGGAGGGCTGCTGCCGTCAGCAGTGTGGGAACTGTGTGAGTGTGTGTGTGTGTGAGGGTCATGTTAGTGCATGTGAACACACCTTTGGTTGTGTGTTTCCTGAGGGATTTACACGGAGGGGCCAGACTGAACTGTAAAGGCTTTGATAAGCGTGTGTGTGCTGGGAAAGGAGCTGCCACTGGTCTCTGTGTCTCTGATAAATGTTGTGATTTGATCTGAGTGATAGCAAAACATCCAGTTCACATTGTTGCCAGTTGGATAGAAGTTCAAATCTCTGTTATGAGATTTTCCTGTTGTTATCACATTTATATCTGGTTCTGAAAGTGTGTGTGTTTTTATTATAAAATTAATATTAATATTAAATATTTATTTATATATTAAATTTTTAAGTAAAGATTATTGTTTTATTATTAAATATTAATTATATTATTAATGATTTAATAATGTTAATAATAATTTTAATAAGAATTTCATTTTTATTATATAATATCATTCAATGTATAATTTTACTACAATAATATATTTAGTAATTCATTACTACTACTACTTCTACTATTTATTATTTATTTTATTATACAACAGTAATATATTTCTTTACATAACAGTATATTTTATATTTTGTTGTATTTGTATTCTTGAATATTTTAAATATGAATAGTGTTACTATATTTATATTGTTGTAATATAAATAATATTAAATAATAGTAAATAATAATCATCATAATCATCAGTTTTAATTGTATTATTTTGTTGTAATATTAATGTATAACAACAACAATATATTTCATTTTTATTATATTAATGTAAAATTAATTATATAATAATAATAATAACAATAATAATAATTTATTTAACTTTAGTACAGTTTTTTTTTTGTTTTTTTTATTTATATGTATATTTATTTATTTTTTAATTATTATAACAACGTAATTGTATATTTTATATTTATATAATTTTTTGTTTTATGTAGTATTTAAGTTTTTTCAAATATTTAAAAAAAATTATTTTTATATTATATTATACTGATGTAATAAATTATTAATAATAATCATCATCATCATAATTTTTTATTTAATTTTATTATGCAACGGTTATATTTTTCTCCACGTAACTATATTTTATATAGTACTATATTTCTGTGTAACTACTTCACTTTTACTGCCTCTTGAGCCTTTATTTTGGCAGCAAACTGAAGGAAGACATCTGTGTGTAGTTGACTTTGCGCCAACTAGTCATTAGTTAGATTTGTTTAGTAGATGCCAAAATGTTTGGATTGCGTGAATGTTGTAAAGTCAGCCGGAGTGTTTTGTATTGATAATGAGAGAAGCACACCGTAGTCAGATCACCTCCTTAGATGGAGTTCATGTGGAGTGTTTGCATAATATAAAAGCGCTTTGAGACCCCTAAAGTGTGAAAACGCCATACCGTGAGCCTCACGCACACTGGGAAGTGTGTATAATAGACTAGAGACGGAGTGAAGCGTCTTCCTATCAGTTTGAAGCATGCAGACTTTGTGGTTTAGTAATTGCACAAGGCCATAGCGTGATTAATTTGATTAACTGCACAGCTCTAGCGTGTGTGTTTGTGCGTGGTGGGAGTCTCTTTTGTTTTCTGAGTCAGTCACGTTCTTCCGCTGTCTGTCTGACCACACCAGGCCTGGAGTGCTGGAGGGAAATTACAGGAAAAAGCAAGCCATGCACAAACGCTCATGATTACAGCGTCCAGCCCCACCTTCGGCTGCACAGAAAGGGCTGACGCACAGAAAGAAAGCACTGATGCAAGAGGAACCGGGAAAAAGTCAGAAAGAAACTGCTGTGGACGGGCCACTTCAAAGGAGTGCAAATGAGGCCTCGTTTTTAATTACATGATTGACTATGATAGCTATGTTTCCATCCATTTGTTAGTTTTCATTTGTGGAACAGAATTATTTTTGGTTAATAGTGTTTGAAAACAAAATTGCCAGAAAAAACGTTCTTTAAATTTTTTAGCTGAGAATTATGTTTGTTGTTATTTCCATTTTTGATATGTTAGTAATAAATTAATTAATTATATAATATATTATATAAATTATTATTATTATTATTATATAATTAATTATAAATTGTTATAATATTAAATATAATAAATGATTATATAATATAATGTTGTATAATTATATATATATATAATATGTATATAATTTAGGGCTGTCAAATGATTAATCACGATTAATCACATCCAAAATAAAAAGTTTGTTTACATAATAAATGTATGTGACAGGGTATATTTATTATGTATATATAAATACACACACATAAATTATATATTTAGAAAATATTTACATGTATATAAATTTATATATTTATATTCTTATATTTTATATTATATATAAATATATTTAATATATAAACATAACATATTCTTCTTAAATATATACATGCATGTGTGTGTATTTATATATACATAATAACTATACACAGTATACACACACATATTATGTAAACAAAACTTTTATTTTGGATGTGATTAATCGTGATTAATCATTTGACAGCCCTAATATAATTATACAACATATATATATATATATATATATATATTCTATACATTTTATATATCGTAAACAGTAATGTGCATATATGTACATACATGCATTAAGATTGTTAAATTTGCTAAAATAATTGCTAAATAAAGATTGCCGATATGTTCATAAAATACACTGATTGAAACCTAAAGTGTGTTTCTGCTGTCCGTCTGATGATCATTTGGAAAATTCCTAGAAATGGCGACAGGCAGGAGACGATGGATGGAGAATAAGCAGAGCATCCTTGCTCAGCTTCTGCCTTCCCTGATGCATCAAGCTTTTATCTGCTCATTAGTTTGCGCTGCACATCTCGCCGTGATACCCGTCTCTTCGAATGGCACGACTCTGGCAGTGGAGTATTATAAAGCTTGTGCGGAGCGGGAATCTGATTCACGTCAAAATAAATCTCTCTCTGCTCCCAGACGCTCTGATGTGCTTGTGTGTGTGTTTTTGCGTGCGGGTCTCGGCGGATTGGCGTCTCGGGCAGACTGACAGAAGCGTGCGGCTCCGTCATTTAAATTCCTGCGAGCTGCATCCAGCAATTCCTCTTCTCCAGTGGCTCCTCGGCCCCAGACGCTTTTCCATTTTCCCCGATCGACGCAGTCTGGGAATCTGTCTTTCTAATCAGCGTGGCCCAGCAGCTCTCCTTATTTCTGACCTCGCATCCCAGCACTCGGCCGGCCTGATCCATCACCTTCCTCTGGGCTTTTTTGTCGTCTTCACCCTTCTCTCTCGCACAGGACCTTTCTCTGTTATTTGTTGCCTGTCTTTTAATTATTCTGCCCAAGAGCCTTGAGAAAGCAGCTCCGTTAAGTCCTGGGATTGATGAGCCTGTCCTCCTTATCCTGCCATGCTAATAGAATAGCAGCGGCCTGGGCGGACCGGGGCAGAGAAAGTGTTAGCTGCTAAATTACGAGGACATGCACAAGTGCCTGGTTTTGCCTTCCCTCCTCTTCCTGTACTTACAGTAATTGCTTTGACCCCTGCGGTTGCACCCTTCTGTATGGGAAAAAGACATTCACAGTGGAAGAGATGCTGGTTCAGCTCCTTGTACCCCTTACTGCCCAGTTTAATTTGAGATTTCATCTTGTGTTTGATGGCACATGGTTCTGCTTTCATATCGGTGGCCCCAAAAAGTGCTACTTTAAAGAGTCCGAATGTCATTGCGTTTAATAACTGATTATTTCAGAAGTCAGTTCCCACTCAAGAAGAGTAACTGCTGATGTAATTTCACCAATGTTTGATGAGTATAAAGTGTCCTAGTGCTTTTTGTCTTCATTAGTTTTATTATTTGAAACTTCCATGCAGGAGTCGTTTAACCCCGGGTTGTTCTTTGGGTAAAAGTGTCTGCTAAATGACTAATGACTTACTCTACCTACCCAGTGGCTCAAAGGTGCCATTATTCATGTCTCAATATCCTGACTCTGAATGTGTTTTCCATTTTTGCATTTTTTAAAAGCAGCTTGCGCCACATTCAGAGTGTAAGTAATTGCTTGATTGGATGAGATGTATTCCAATCAAAATGTGAGAATTAGCAATTATTTTTGTCACTTTAATGTGAAAAAATGCTTCTGTTATAAGTAATGAAGACTGAAATGATTATTTCTGTTGTAGATTTGCACATTATGTCATTAACATGTCATTTATCGGCCGATTTTAGAGATTTTCTAAGCATTGGCCAATATCGGAATATTTAATTGTTAATTATAAACAAATACTTCTGTTATGAAGAATAAAATCTGATTATAGCTGCTGTAGAGATACACAGTATATTTTTAACAGTCAGTTCCCCTGGAGTAAATAATAATTAACAGTTAAATATTTAACATCGGTAGATACAGTACATTAAAAATCTCTCATTTTGGCTGATAATCAACCTGATATACTGTGCATCAGAAATAATGATTTCAGATGTCATTACTCAAAACAGAAATAGGCCTAGTTGTTTATAATAAAATATCAGCTATCAGCCGATATTAGAGATTTTTGTATGAATTGTATCGGCTGATATTTGATATTTAACTGTTAATAATAAACAACTACTTCTGTTATAAGTAGTAATATCTAAAAATAATGTATTTATGTTGTGCTGATGCATAATATATCAGTAACATATCGGTTATCGGCTGACATTAGAGATTTTGTAAGTACTGTAATATATTGGCCGGTATCGGAATATTTAATTTTTAATTCTAAACAAGTAGTTCTGTTATGAGTAATAAAGGCTGAAATATTTATTTCTGTTGTAGAGTTGCACATTATATCATTAACATATTGGTTATTGGCCTATATTAGAGATTTTGTGTGTTTTGATTTTATATTGTTTATTGGTTTTTTTAATTGATTATTTTTGTTTTATATTTTTGTTGTGGGAATGTTTAGTTGGTTATTCTAAACAAACACTTCTGTTGTGAGTTAACATATTGGTTATTGGCCTATATTAGAGATTTTGTGTGTATTATATTGGCCGATATGGGAATGTTTAGTTGTGTAGAGATACACAGTATATTTTAAACAGTCAGTTCCCCTCAAGTAAATAATAATTAACAGTTAAATATTCAATATCGGTCGATGCAATACATTAAAAATTTCTAATTTTGGTTGATAATCAACCTGATATATCGTGCATCCCTACAACAGAAATAATGATTTCAGATGTCGTTACTTATAACGGAAGTAGGCATAGTTGTTTATAATTAAATATCAGTTATCAACCGATATAAGAGATTTTTATATGTATTGTATCGGCTGATATTTGATATTTTACTGTTAATTATAAACAACTACTTCTGTTATGAGTAGTAATATCTAAAAACTAATTACTGTATTTATGTTGCAGGGATGCATAATATATCAGTAACAAATCGGTTATCGGCCAATATTAGAGTTTATTTTTTATATCAGCCAGTATTGGATATTATAATAATTAAATGTAATTGTTTTTAGTTTTTTAAATTAAATTAAGTGAATTTTTACAATTTGATTACATTTGCTGTCATTTAGTGCTTAGTTGACTGAAAAACTTGTCAAAATTAATATAATTTTTTTTTATAGTTTACATTATAATGTTGTGATGTCTGATTACACTTGTTGCATTTAAAACGATTTTAGTTAGTAGTGGTTTATTTTGATGTAGACAAAGTGGATACATATAAATACGTTAGTTAATAGAAATAATTAATAAAAGATATTATTGCCCATTAATTGGTTATCGATAATAATATGAAAATTATTATTGCTTACAGTTTTGGCCAGAATTTTAATATTATTGTATCCCTTTTACATTGTAATCATTACTTTCCCTATAAAAGTAATTGTAGTCATTTGTTCTAAATGGGTAGATGCCATGCTCTTTTACTGCAGATGCAAACAGAAACATCTCAGGGCTGTATGATTGTGAAGGATGCTTCAGTTTTGCCCGTAGTGGAAATGTCACTGTATTAGTTGCATGACTCAGGTTTCCGAACACATTCCCGGTGCTGTGGATTACGTGTGATTTTCCCAGCTCTGTTATTTGTCTTGAGTGTTAGTGGTGGCAGCGTGTCTTGGCCGGCTGCTTCGTAAGAAAAGCTCTAATTTAGTCTCTTTGAATTATGGAACTGAACCATAGGCAGTGCATGAATCTCACCTGGCAGGAAGAGCCTGTTTCCAAATCACAGAATGCAAACACATTAACCTTTAGTGTGTTGTGTTTGTGCATCTTTAGTTTGCAGGAAGCCTCACTCTATGGCACGGGTCACCTGTCAGGGCCTCTGCGGTTGTGTTGCATGTAAAGGACTGGTGGAGTGGCTGGTTATGAAATGCTGTTGAACTGAATGCAGTTTGTTACTCTATTGAATCGGGGATTACATTGTGTCTTCACTTTAAGAGGAATGTTTTTCTCTGCTTCAAACAATACTTGGATCTATTGGATTAGTGACAAAAGATTTGCTTTAATTTCATTAGTTCAAAAATCTTCTTTACTTTCCATTCATGAAAAAGATATTAGCCTACGTTTCTTCATAAGTGAGAATTTCAATATGAGAGACATAGTTTTATTATTATTTAGCAACTTTCTTGTTTTATGTCTCAATTTCATGATGCCATAGTTTTTATTAATCTTTTTTATCATTAAAGCCAAATAAACAAGGAAACAACATTATATCATTGACTTCTGTCATCTTAAAGGATGACATTTGCCTAAATCTGGGATGTTTATTTGAAATAAAATTTACTGAAATATACAAAAATGTTGAAAAAAATGTACTTGTAAGTATTTAAAATGGCTAAAACTAAATAAACTAAAACTATTATTAAAACTATTATGTAGATGTTAAGAAAACAATAAAATTACTACTTTGAAAATGAAAACTGAAAAAACTATAACACAAAAACAGACTATAATAGTATAACAATGATACAAAAATAACACTGGCCTAAATAAGATTCAATTTTTAAGTTTTAATGCGAGATATTCTCTTATTACAATTCATGACAATTTTACATTAATTGCAATTCAGTGCAATTTGTTACAATGTTTAAAGTAGTTTTGAATATAGTTTAGCACCACATTCATTTTATTTATGGACTCTCTTATTGAGTTGATTCTAACATTTATTTTCTAACATTTCTAACATTCATCTAACATCTAGCATTTTGAACATACTGCATGTAGATGTATATTTGTATACAAATAATCTCACAAGATTTGAATGTCAAATGATAACTGTTAACTATAAAATGTCAACTATGTGGTAAACTCTATTGAAATCTACTTTAAACTGAATATTTTTATAGCTGGATTTCCATTCAAGCATTTGGCAGATGCATTTGCGACTTGCAATGCACTGAAGATTTAATCAAATTACAATTCATACATTGGCTTGGTATTATCATAATTGCTGATAATAAGCTGATAAGCTCATGTTGAATGAGATTACAAGTAATATTTATGGTTTTTAGCATTACTTTGTCACACATAGGTCCAAAAAAAAAAAATTAGATGTTTGAATGCAAAAGGACGTCTCTGTACCGTCATGAGTGTGACTAGAGTTCAGTTTACATTGTGAAGCCTCTTAAAAACACCTCGTTTGACTCCAGAGTGAACTTATGCCACACGAGGTCATTATTCGGCCTGCAGCGAGGTCAGACTAAACTGGAGCAGAGGCAGAAAGAGGTGTGTCTCTTTCAGAGGCCAGGACTATCCATCTCGGTTACGGTTCATTTTGCTAAACTCAGCGCTGTTTTGTGTGCTTGAGTGACCAGAGATTTGCACTAATGTGCTCTGTTCTCGCTCAATCCATTGTGAAAGTCATCTGACGTTCTGACTATGGGCAGGTGCGAGTGATAAAGGATCGGTCTTCATTTGTACCCAATTCGGTACAAGAGACACTTACGGTTGTGGCCAAGCAAAACAGACAAGAAGAGCCATCAGAAAGAGATGTATGATATATGATATTAACCTCACAGACTCAGTGAGGTTTGGATTACAAGAATAGTGCAATTTGTTCATACTGGCATAAAATCTTGTCATTCTTACTGATGGTTTGTCATCCAGTGGTCATTATATTTAGTGTTGGAATGGGATCTTTTTTTTTTATCTTCAATATTTTCGAATTTGATATTTGGTGTAAAATGTGTATTATTATTATTATTATTATTAATAACATATATTAATATTAATGTTAATAATCATTTTATATTATTTATATCTTGATTAAACAATAAAAGGTTTTTAGGTTCATTAACAGTTTCTGAAATGTGACTCTATTTACAGTTAGTGTACATTAGTGAAATGTGAAGTAGTCTTTCAATTACCTTGACAAAAAGAATAATAAAATACATATTTCAGATTATTTATACATGATGTTAGCATTGGTTGTACTGCATTTAAATAAAAACAAATACAAATTTTTTGAAATTTTTTATGGTTAATAAATTGAATAGTATGTTATGTTTTGTATTGTTAAATTGGGTGGGTAAAGTTTGGATGTGTCTTTATATTGAAATAGTATAATAGTTTGGATTTATATATTTTAATTAACTAAAACTAAAACCATAAAAAAATTGTTACTAGAAAGAAATAAAAATGAATTGAAATAGAAATAAACATTAACTGAAATTGAAATCAAATATATTAAAAAAACTATTTTATTTTAGGTAGTTGCTAAGGCAAAAAGTTTCATTTTCGCTTAGTTTGAAGAAGTACTAAAATAACTTTTTAAAACAAAACAATAACAAAACTAAATAGACATATTTACAAAAAAGAAGACAAAAAAATATAAAAAATTAAATGTAATCCAATCAATAGGTTAACAAAACTATATTGTTATACTAAAGTAACAGTCTAAATATGATTCAAATTATATGTGTATATATATTTATATATAACAAATATTATATGCAAAATAGTCTCTCAATATAAGCTCTTAATAATTGCACAATTATACAATTTTACACACTGTTTAAAGTAGTCAGTGTAAAACATAAAATATACAATATTCCTTTCCCCCCATTTTTTGCATTAAAAATGTTATTTCCTCAGGTTACTTGTTCAGTCTGTGTGCACTTTTGTGATGTTCTCTCTATACAAATACTATAAATACCTGTGCTGAGGTGACACAGTTTTGAAAAGCTGAGTTATGTTCATGCTACTGAAAGACAGTAAAGTTTGTAGCAGCGCAGCTTTTAGTTAGTTCCTCCTGACACTGGTGATTTCTGTAGATGCAAAACTGAAATTTTCTCTGCGTACCAAAAAACAGATATAAACCCATGTGATATTTTAAAGCTAAAAAAGTTGTGCCAGCTAGGGTGTGAGTACTTGAGCAGCTGTTATCGTACTCTTCATGAAACCGCTCATCATTGTGTCGCTTCGGGTTTGACTGTTTAGCGGAAGACACTTTCTGTCACAACAAATTGTCACTCAGTTATCTGAAGAGTTTTACGTGTATGAATTCATTGATGGCATGCATATTCAGCGGCATCTTTCCCCAGCGGTGTGTCTCTGAGTCTCATTGAGGTTTATGCAGGCTTGTGTTGTTGTTTGAGTGTGTTTGCATGTGTGTGGGCGTCCTGCCGGTCCCTTCGGTGGACCCGAGGCCCCGGCTGAGAGAAAAACAGCATGAAAAGAGAAAATAGAGGGTTTTTTTAGGATTTCACGTTACATTGGGAGCGGAGCGATGGGCAGCATCAGTGGAACGGCATTAGGGAGGTCTGGGACCTGGAACCGGCCTTTGAAGGCTAAAGAGATTAATGCTTTTCACAGCTAATGCAAATGACTCTGGCAAAAATAAAGAGTTTGCACAGCAGCAAAATGAGGTGGTTCTGCTTCCCTGCCCCATCACGCTGGCAAATCCAACTTATTAGGATGCCTACACTGCATCAGAGAATGCTAATTGTGTACATTGCAATTATGTTGCAAGGATTTTGCAGAAATTCTTATTCTGCACTTCTTATCTGAACATTAGGTTTTCTAAACAAGATTCCTCCTTGTCTTGATTTCATAAGTTTGATTCATTTCATTGGATCAGTTCATATTGAAACGGTCCGTTTCAGTGAATTGATTCAAACTATTTTTATTATTCAGAAATCTTAGTGGAAGTCTCTTTGTTTATAATTAATATTACATAATTCATATTTTTATTTATAAAAATAATTGCATGCATTACAATAATTACGTAATTAATATTTTTTATTTATAAACTATATTCTTTACTATTTAGATTTTTAATAGTGTTTACTTAATTTATATTTTGGTTTATAATAGAGATATAGTTTATACAGAATATCACAATTTATAATCAAATATTACAAAAAATGTATGCAGTATTATAATATGTGTGTGCATATGTAAAATATGTTTATATATACACAAAAATATGAGTGGACCTTTTGAGATTATATAGTAATATAAATAGTATTCATGAAGTAATTATATACACACACACAGTATCTATATACTTTTTTTTACTTACATTTACATTATTTTTAAATCTAATTGGCTATAATTGTTTTGCCTGAAATGTAGTTAATCCCATTTAAATAAATAAAAAAAAAAAAATCCTATCAAGCCACTTACACAGAAAATGTGTAAATATAGTAAAATATTCTAAAGAAAATGACAGATATGCATGCAATGCACAAAACCAGCAGAGGAACAGTACCCTAAGGAATATGGGCAGTGAAATCTAGAGAAAGTGTATGTGGTCACAGGCGTTAGCAGAAGGCTGTTTTCTGCAGCGGATCACACAGACCTCACGTTCCCTGCGGCAACAGATGGACACGGCTGGAGGGAACGCTGCACATGAGAGACGCGGCAGTCACAGGCCATAGATCGGGCCCCACGGGCCCCAGCTATAGCGTCCCAGCTGCCCTGCTCTGTGCCCATGTGATGCAGGAGTGGGGACTGACGTAGAGACGTGTGTCCTTTCTAACACTGCCCTCGGCTCGCAGACAGCATCCAGTCTGATGGGGCTTCTTCTTTTATTAAAGGAAGTATTTTCATAGAGAAAAACTTATTTATTCACATGAATTCAGTGCTCAGTCTCTTCAGCCGTCCATCTACGAGTAGGGCTGGGTGATATATTAAATATTCACTTTATATACACAGTTATTATGTTGGTTATAAAAATTTGATTTTGGGGTTTCGCAGTAGGTCTTTTGGGTTTTTTTGAGTTTGTTTTGTGAATCAGTTCAGTTCTGTGAATCAGTTCAGACTGATTCATAGTTTGATTCAGTGGTTTATTCACATTAAAGGTTTACTGCTTTTTGACATTTTCAAGTTGTGAAATATAAAATTACTCATAAAAAATTAGATAGTTTGATTCAGTGGTTTATTCACATTAAAGGTTTACTGCTTTTTGATAGCTTTTTGGATTAGATTATAGGTTTATAGATTTTAGAGATTATTTTGCTTCTGGCTTTTCATATTTTTAATCTAATTGGCTGTCAATTATTTGTAAAATATAGATTATCCATCATGCAGCATTTAGAAAGTACTTAATCCATGTTAGAATATATATTTTTAAATAGATTAGATATAGATTTTAGAGATTGTTTTGCTTCTGGCATGAAACATTTTGTTTGTGTTGTGGTTATATTTTAGGCAATTTTTTGAAAACACCAGAATTGGCATTTACCAAATCACACCACCACCCAGATTTAATAGTGGTTTTTTTTTTTTTTTTTTTTATGTTGTCCAAAATGTGTTGTTTGACTGGTTTATCACGGCGATTACATAACTAGGAGTATACAGGAAAGCGTCATCCGAAAACGTGCAATTGTGAGCTAATTGACAATTTACTTTATTAGCATAGTCTGAGTTAGCAGGTGGCGATTTGTGAAATAAACAGAGTGGGGGATGCTTTTGAAAAATTTTATTGAATGTTTTTTAATACGCCGGAAATTCTATTTAGTGTGATTCTCAGTTATAAAAACAGGTGTAAGCCTACGTTAGGCCCTATTAATATGTAAATGATTAATGTCCACGGGTTTTCAAACAACAAATCTACATCGTAGGGAGCGAGCAAGAACCACACGGAGCTTTTTGTGGAAACTCAGAATCAGTTTAAAACCTTACGTCGCAAAATGATTCCCTGTTTCGCGATGGCGCTTCACTCGGACTCGCGTATCGCAACATTTTTGATTCAGATCCTGAACAGCAGAACAGCGGGTTTGCATGATGTGTTTTATCCCCCCGGGGATAAACCGTTATTCAGCAGAGGCACAGGGATGCATAGACCCATAAGGGGGTAATCCCCCCATCCCCCCCGCAATTCGCACCCTGAGTTAGTAGGGGGTCACATGGAGAGAGCGCGGTGCTCGGAGAAGATAATAAACCAGGAAGGGGAGCTCTCGCTCGCGGTCAGGGCATCAGAGCTCGCGGATTGATGCCCCCCTTGCAGCTACTTCAAAATTGCATGAATGGTAATTTCTGAAATCTGTCTGATAAATTATTGTTGCATCGGATAGATAAAAGACATTTCTTCAAATCTGTTTTTTGTTAGAAGAAAGCACTTTCTTCTTTTTTTTAGAGCAATTTATTTGACTAAGAGCCCTAAACGGAAAACAGACAGCTGTGCAGTGCAGCTATCGTGAACAACACAAAACAAAAACGCAACGCAGCACTCGGCGTGAAGTCATTTCGTGTTTGGATAATCGATTCACAACTAGAAACGTTTTAAGTGGGCGAATGGTGAGAGAAGTAGGTTTAGTTGCACTATCTCAGCCCCGGGTGGATGATGATCCGTTAAAGCATATCACTGAATGACGGACATTGACCGGGAATTCACGGTGTAATAACTGAACGGGGCTTGTCATCATAAATCGATTATATTTAGGTGTTTTGCAACTTTCAGTGTAGTGATTTATTGCAAACTTCAGGAACGTTTACTTGCATTCTTACCTTCGAGAGATAACTTATTGATGTGTGATGATGATCACTGAAGCAGCTCCTGTGCTTTCGGTGTGAGAGCAGAACTTTTCCAGCCGCGCCAGCCGTATTGATTGGCCAGGCTCCTTGACTCCCAACAAATCAGACGGACGATGGGCGGGGCTTAGTCTAGGCCACAGAGCGGTGCGCTCTGACTGAGGTGGCTGGATCAGTGCCAGATCGCGCATTTCAAAATAAAATGGTTTTATCGGCAAATCGGTTTTGAAAATGGCCGATGCGATAACAATACAAAAAATGCTTAATATCGGCGCCGATAATCGGCCACGCCGATAATCGGTCGACCCCTATTAATAATGAATTGATTATTTGTTTATTGTTTAAATTTTGATTTTGGTTTTTTGTTTTTTTTTTTGGATTAGATTATAGGTTTATAGATTTTAGAGATTATTTTGCTTCTGGCTTTTAATATTTTTAATCTAATTGGCTGTAATTATTTTTATATAGATTATATTTATTTAGAATGTATATCCATGTTAGAATATATATTTTTAAATAGATTAGATATAGATTTTAGAGATTGTTTTGCTTCTGGCATGAAACATTTTAAATCTATTTGGCTATAATGAAATTTTTGGTTAAACCGTATTTTTAAATAGAGTTTTATTATTTATTTTTAAATATTAGATTATAGATTTAATAGATCATTTTGCTTCTTGTGTGAAATATTTTAAATCTGATTGGCTATAATGACAAACTTTTTTGTTTATATTATATTATATTATATTATATTATATTATATTATATTATATTATATTATATTATAATCTGATTGGGGAACAATCCCAACAAATACTTAAATTTAAAAATATGTAAAATACCATCAAGTTTTTTTTTAAAGCTCTATCACTCATTTATGTATAAAGGTCCTAAAGGTACACTAGCAAATACAGTCTGTGTAATTATACGGGTCAGGAAAACTCAATTATGATTGTTTTTTTGGGGCGTGAATCCTTGACTAACCTTCTAAATGTACTACAGGAGGAAAAATAAGATGCTTTACAGTGTAAATATGTTCTCTTAACCCTCATTACGCTAATAGTTCCTCCATTCACACTGCTGAAGGAGTGATCACGGCCTCCCTCGTGAGCTGTTTAATATTCAGCGCTTCTTCCGCTTTAGCAGACCTGTGTGTGTGTGTGTGTAGAGGAAGAAAATGTTTATTTCATGTCATCTCATGCTTTCACATGCGGTTGTCCTTGAATGCCTGCGACAGTCTTTTACCTCTTTTTTTCTGATCTGCACAATTAGGCTCAGAGTCGTGGCCTAGCGCTTAGAGTAGTAATTTTCAGCACGCTTTATCTCTCTTTTTCATCATCGGCACATACAATGCAACCAAAGTAAATTTTATCATCAACATTCACAATTAGAAGTCACGATCAATACTGCTTAGGATCCGTCATAATTAAAATGTTTCTGACTGGCAGCTATAACTTTTTTGGGTTAATGTGCGTAAATTCTCACACTGAGAATCTGCACAAATTTGTAGTTGCTTTTAGCATCTGTTTGTTCTTTGAAACGTCCACCAGGGAGATTCTGTGTTTCTTCTTGCTTCATCTGGGAAGCAACTTTCATCATTATTATTGTTATTGGATTATTTATAGTCCTAAAAAGTATTTGGATGTGCAAGTAACACTTGATGTCACAAAACATAAAATATCACAAAATAAAAATATTAACCCAAGTTACAGAATGACGTATATAATTTTGCAAACTATGCTGTCCTTTATAATGTTTTTAACATTACATATACATACACATTTTTTTTTTTCGCAAAGAAATTAATAATTTTATTCAGCAAGGACACATTAAATGAATCAAAAGTGGCGCTAAAGACGTAAAATTAATACATTTGTTTCAAATAAAAAAGAATCAAAAGTGGCGCTAAAGACGTAAAATTAATACATTTGTTTCAAATAAAAAAAGAAAAAAAAGCTTCTTATAGTTTCTAAAAAATTCAAAATTATTATATTTTACAATATTAAAAAATATAAAAAATAGTTTTTTTGATAAATAAATAAATGCCTTTGAGCATTAGGCTTTTTTAGATACAAAAAAATCAACCCTAACCTTGTGAATTTATTATATTTTATAATATTTAGTTTTTTTGATAAATAAATAAATGTCTATCTATCTGCTGAGTGCTGAGCTATCTATCTACAGTATCTATCTATCTATCTATCTATCTATCTATCTATCTATCTATCTATCTATCTATCTATCTATCTGTATATATTTATGTATATATGTATATATATGTATATATGTATGTACTGTATCACATATTTTTTCCAGTCATTTTCTTTCTCCACTCAGTGTGATTTCTTCTAATGTTTTGGTCTCAGCATCCCCTGCAGTGCTCTTTATTGTTTCCATTGAGTGCTTTCACTCCACCCACATGTGTAGCGTACTTTGCCACCTCTGTGCGATTGGCCCGTAGTTTGAGAGCCGTTGTCATGTTTCCAGCTGGGAAAGGCTTTGCCGACCGCTGACACATTCCTGAAGAATGGTGGAGTGATTCTGGCCCGCTCCGCTCTGGCTTTTCAAAAGTGGATTTGTAAACACTGCTGTGTCATAGAAACACGTGCATTGTTGTGTGGTGTCGAGCACGAGGGAGCCCTGGCTTTCAGTCCCTGCCCTTTCGTTCTGTTGTTTACGTGGATTTTTCCATTCTCTACTTACCCGAGAGCGTGTTTGTGAAACCTTCGCACTCGCTCAACTTGCTTACCACCTTCGCAACTCTTTCAAAATGCGTCTAGACATGTTTATGCATCTTTGTGTGAGTTATTGTATGTACGTGTCCTGCAGGCTTTCCCAGCTTGAGGAATCTCGCTGAAAGGAGAGACGTGCTCGTCTATATATATCCCGTGTGTTAAATTAGACAAGCGCTCTGCATTCTTTACCTCTGTGAGAACAGAGCGAGATAGTTGTTGCTCAACTCTTTGAGTCCGTGACGGTGCAGAGATGCCGTAAAGCCGAAGGTCGCAGCAGCAGCGATGGCTGGTGTTTGTGTTGTTCCTCCAAGACGGCTGCTTCTGGCTTAATTTGCTTCTTGCACATCTTGCATCAGCTGTTGCTTGCTTTTTCTTTATTTACATAATTTTTCAGACGATAAATAAAAATAAAATCGAGTAATCAGCATTTGCAATGCAAGTAGATGGTTGTGAATAGCTCTTTTGACCGGCGCCCCCTGCTGCTTCATTTGCACAGCTTGTGTTTGCGTTTCTTCCGTTTGCCCTCAGGTTTCACTGCCGAAACGAATTGGTCAACAACTTTGACATACTGCTTAATACAAATAATGCATATTTCCCAATTTAAATGAACTTATTATTAAGTGAAATTGGATAAAGAAACTGTAAGCATTGCTTACCTAATGCAAAATTCACTCCTGTGATGCTAGAAAGCTTAGCATAGTTGTTTGGTTGTTGCTAGGGTGTTCTGGGTGGTTGCTAGGGTGTTTTGGCTGGTTGCCAGGGCATTTTGTTAATAATGAGTTGTAGTTGCTATATGATTTCTATGGCATTCTGGGTGGTTGCTATGGCGTTTAGGCTGGTTACAAGGGTATTGTGGTGGTTGGTAACAAATTGTTCCTGGTTGCTGTAGGTTTCTAGTGCTCCTGGTTGCTGTAGGTTTCTAGGGACTCAGGTGGTTGTTAACAAGTTTTGACTGGTTGCTACAGTATATGGTTTCTACAGCATTCTGAGTGTTAGTTTTTTTTTTTTGCATGGTTGCTTAGGATGTTTGCCTAGTTGCTTTGGGGTTTCTAGGGCATTTTGTGTGGTTGTTAGGGAATTCTGGTAGTTGTTAATGAGGGTTGACTTATTGCTACAGTATATGATTTTTAGGGCTTTCTGACTGGTTTCTAGGGTGTTTAGGCTGGTTTCTAGAGTACTGGTGGTTGTTAATGAGTTTTGACTCATTGTTATATGATTTTGAGGGCACTCTGGATGATTGCTAGGGCGTTTTGCCTGTTTGTTAGGGCGTTCTAGTGGTTATTGTTAACAAGGATTGAGTGGTTGCTGCAGTATATGTTTCAAACGCATTCTGGGTGGGGCTAAGGTGTTTTGCCTGGTTGTTAGGGCATTTTTGTGGTTATTTAAAAGGTTTGGCTGATTGCAATAGCCTATGGTTTCTAGGGCGTTCTGCTTAGTTGCTAGGGTGTTTTGCCTGGTTGCTAGGGTGTTCTTGTGGTTATTTAGAAGGTTTGGCTGATTGCAATAGCTTATGGTTTCTAGGGCGTTCTGGTTAGTTGCTAGGGTGTTTTGTCTGATTGCTAGGGTGTTCTAGTGGTTGTTAAAGAGGTTTGACAGGTTCCTACAAAATATGGTTTCTAGGACATTCTAGGTTGTTGCTAGGGTGTTTTAACTGGTTGCCAAGGTTTGGCTGGTTGTTTTGGGGTTTCTATGGTATCTTGAGCTGTTGCTAGGGTGCTTTGACTGTTTGCTAAGGATCTCAAGCGGTTTCTTGGGCATTATAGGTGGTTGCTAGGATGTTTTGACTGACTGGTTACTAAAGTTTGGTTGCTTTGGGGTTTGTAGGACATCTTGGGTGGTTTCTGAAGTGTTTTCTGGTTTTCTGCTGGTTGCTAAGGAGGTATGGCTGGTTGCTATAGTATATGGTTTCTGGGGCATTCTGGGTGGTTGCTTGGGTGTTCTAACAGGTTGCTAAGGAGGTTTGGCATCTTGCTTTGTTTTTTTGTTTTTTTAGGCCTACTACTACTGCTAGGGTCACTACATGGTATTTAGGACCTTCTGTGTCATTGCTATGTTGTTTTGACTGGTTGCTAGGGTATTCTGGGTGGTTTACAGGGTCTTTTTGGTTGAACAATAGTAATAATAATGCTTTCCTCAACACAGAAAGCATATCTACATACTTGCTACCATTGATCTGTATCAGCCATTGTTCACCTAGATATTAGCATCACAAGTGACCATTAAAAAACCTATAGGCCTATTTGGTGAACGCTAGCAGTTTAGTGTGAGTTCAGGGACAGATGCACTTGTATCTGATTCAGATGAGTCATTAGAGAGCGGGTCTGCTCTGGCAGGACTGAGTGTGAGAACATTTGTCTCCATGTCTTATTCATGGAGGAACAGGCTGAATACCAGACACTCAGTCCACGACTTCAGTCCAAACGCTAGCATGTGCGTTCACTTTCTGTGTTGTGATACCATGCGAAATGATTTTCTACCATGTTCATTCCTGCACCATGTTGTCGCTCGCTTTCTGATGGGCTTCTCCGTGCTAGAGATGTGCGAGACTAGCTTATTTACTGGGGAAAACATTATGAATTAAATGGAACTGACTTTCTTCAGGAAGTTTTCGTTGGCATTTTTTCATGTTATCTCTGTGTAATGACTAAAGGAGTGTGCACACCAAAAGCGAATTTAATTATTTGCATGAGTAGATTACATACAGTCAACGCGAATTGGGCGATGCTATATTCACCTCAGTCGTGTCTTCTGTGCAATTTCAACTTGAGCTGGAAATTCACACGATGCATTGTCACTCAAGCCAATCAGCGAGGATCTATTTTGGGTACCGTTTGACATGTTGTTGTTTTTGTTGACGTGTGTGAAGACAGCGCACATCGCGCAATGTTTTAATTTGCAGGAGTGATGGAATAGATATCCCGCGAGTAGGGTTTCTTTCTGTTCTTATTCAGAACCGGTTCTGTTCTTTGAAAAGAATCGGAAACGTAAGCAATTTCTAAGTTCCGTTTCCAGCTACGGTTCTGGTGTTGCGTGACCAAGTGCTGGGTGCAGCCTTCCGCCGGTGTATTGATTATGCATTTCACGAAAGGATGTCACAAACCAAATAATAGAAACGCCGCCCTGCCTCTTTAATTACTGAGCACATTGATTCCAATGACGCGCATTCCACAGACACGCCACGTCTTTAACTACCGAGCACATGTTTCTCACGGCTGTCGCGCCATTGATAACTGTGTACGTCGTCGTCTTCTTCTTTCTGTTCAATGGCCGTTCACTCCCAGGAGTATTGCCAGCTACTCCTCAGCCTGCACAGATGGGGCAAAATCTGTATTGATATCACAGAGAGAAAGAGAAAAGAAAAAAAAAGGTGGTGTACCCAGGGCCCATTTGAAATGCCCCACCCACCCCAGAGGTTCAGAGCCCAAGCTTCAGCTGGTGTTGCGTTTTCAGCTCCTCCAGCTTCCAAACTGGGTTCCTCAGCCTCCAAAATGGGCAGAAGCATCATGATCCTCATCCTCAAACACTAAACCCTGTGGTCTAGTCCTGTAAGCTCTAAAAATTTTAAAACCACCTTAAACATCTGACTCAAACCCTTTCATATTTACTACTACATATTCTACTGTTTCAAAAGCAACACATTCATCACACATACCATTTTCATGTTTCCTCATTAATGCAAGAACTGTGCACATGGTTTTGTCTGACTGTACATGTACCAGCAGCGCGCAGCACCTGCCGCCACTAAATTACATTATATTTGTTCCATATTCTCATTAATATACATACTGACTTCAACTTGGACCACTAAATAAATAGACTGCTATTGTTATGTAAGTATGAGGGTTAGATTATTTAGTGTACAGGTCATTACAAGAGTGATAAACAAAGTGATAGAAAATATTTATTTTCATGCATTTTAAATGTTAAAAAATGTGTAAACCACTCATTGCATCACAGCATCTCCTGACTGAATTATTATTTGTAATAGTAATAGTGTGTGTGAGTGTGTGTATACATGGTTATAAGTATAACAGTTTATATTTCATTAATTTAGGGAAATGAACAAGTGTCTTAGCCCTCAAGGGACTATTTGGGCAACCAGCTTATTCCTGCTTGAAAAGCAAAATGTTACTGATAGTGTAAAAAACATTAACTTTGAAGCACATGCTGATTGATGGACTAGCATTACTCAACATTACACTACACTACATTCAATGATGGTAAAATAGTAAAACACATAATAATAGTTTTTAGAAAATTTCTAACAATACCCAACCCTACTTATGAAGATCCGTATACTGTAATATATGTTGAATTTTGACATTGCCAACCTTTAAATTAAGTTGACAGTAAGTAATAAACAGTATTGAGCATTGAGAAGTTGAGTATTGTGCATTTTTCCTTGCCACTTTTTTTTTAATAGTTATTTGATGATTTTACCGGAATCGGAACCAGAACCATTAGCTGGAACCGGAACCGGAAAATTTCTAACGATTCCCAAACCTACCCATGAGTAATCTAGAGTGATTAATGAGATGCTAATATTCATTTTGCTTTTGGTGTGCACACACCATAATTAAAGTGTTTATATGTGCAGTGCTGCTTTGTTTATAGGAGAAACCATAGTAACAGCTGTATTTCTATTTGTATGAAAGAACTAGTCATAACACACATCCCTAGTACCATGTAGTGTTGTCACGATACTGGAATTTCTAAATTCGATACGATACTTTGTAAAATATTGATATTTGATACCATTTTTAATAGGCCTACCTCAGGGCCATATCATTGACTTAATTCTACTGTAAAACACGTTTCAAATTTCTTTAGGAAGAAGTATTATTTTTCCCATTTTTCCCAAAATATGGTGCCATTATGGCGCCCTGGAACCACATGTAGTGTATGTTTTATTCATACTGTAAGCCAGATGGTGTAATTTTGCAGAAACTTTAAAAGTTATTCAACTTGTCTCACAAAAGTAATGTAACTTATGACGTTCTAAGTCAGTGTATTGATGCAGTCAAGTATTGGAACCATTTTAGATATTTTGGTATTAATAAGAATAAAAAAAAATGTTATTTTAACGACACTAGTACCGTTTTCATTCCTGCAGCACGTTGTCTTGATCTGAATTGCATTAGTCGCTTTATGATGGGCGTTTCCGTACCGCAGCTCGATCGTGCAACAGGTGCATTTCCATCCATCCCGCTGTCTGCTACAGTGATGTCTCTCTGATATGATTAATAATGCGATGCTAATTTGTGCGGCTGTGGGACAGGAAACGCTGATGATGGAGGATGAACGCTTTGGGGAACGAGAGTGCTGCATGCGCGAATGGGAATTTTTCTCCACGCTAAACGCTGGTCTGCGTCTGTGTGTCGTTTATCACCTGTGTGTGATGGTGGGAGGTAGTTTGGTGAGGGAGTCGACTCTCGCGATCACTGTCTTACATAACAGCCTGGAGAGAGATGAAGACATTATTCTCTTCCTCTGAAGGGCCGGCTGAAACGCACATCCCTTTACTTGTGCTTTAGGCTGATGTACAGTATAGTGAAAATGTTCATGCAGCGTGGCTGTTAAACATCTGGGCTGGTAAATAAGAGTTTGTTTGTTGAAATTCGGAGATGAATATGCAAAATAACATTTTAACGATTCAGTGGGTAGATATATAGAGATATTTATTTATTTTATGTTTATTTATTTATTTCCAACAAGTTTGTGATAATATATCAGTATGACTATAATTATTATTATTTTTTTTATTATTACTACTTCTACTTAAAAAAGTTCAAATAAGAAATATTACTGTTGTCAAACAGAAATTAATAGTAATTAAGAAAAGTATAATAATTATTGTTAGTAGTAGTAGTAGTAAAAGTAGTAGTATTTTAACAACTGTAAAATTACAGCAGAAAGTCCTTAAGTTACTAGGGCTGGGTTTTGAGAAATTTCACGATTAGATTTAATTCTCATTCACAAGCTTGCAATTCGATTAGATTCAATATCAATTATTTTTGTTCTATATCAGGTACAGTACATACCAAATTTTCTCAAGGAAAAAAAATTAAGTCAGTTGGTACTACATTACTATAATATTGAAGGTTAAAATTTACTGATTTGTTAAAATTACACTTAATGATGATAAATAATAAAGTTACTATTACATAATATTTCTACTTCAGTCGTTTTTTAAAAAAAATAAAAACAATGGTGGTCATAAAAACTTATTCAAACATAAATTAAACATTGAAGAACAGTAAAATTTATAATGAATATGTCATATGGTGCATATATTTAGCAAAATGCCTCTCTACAGTTTATTTTAACTGAGTTTATGATCACCAAATATGTTTTTTCTGAGGTAAATGTGATGTTACGTGACATTGTTTGCAAGATGTTATATTGACATCTTTGCGCGGCTTAAACAGTGATTGAGCGATTATATCACAAAGGATACGGCTTGTAAAGTTGTACTCTTTCTTTTAGCATACCTTCAGATGTTTAGTCATGTTTATTTTGGTCTAAAGCTGGTATTTATGTGGAAGAGATGATCGGTTCTACCGCGTCTGTTGAACTGAGGTGCTACAGCGTTCTGTCACTCCACATTAAACAGCGCCAAAACAGCATTTATTGTTTGAATACTGCAATACAATGGACAGAATTTGAAATCTGAGACTTTGTTTCATATTAAAAGTGCCAAAGCACAAAGCTTATTGTGATATATTGGATGGGAAGTGCCCTTCATCGTTCCGTCCATTAACTGAAAACAGGCTAGAATAATCAATTCTTGGTTTTTAAAATTGAATATTGTTCCGTAAAAATGAGAATCGATTAATATCGAGATATTGATATTTTTTACCCAGCCCTAAAAATTACTGTAAGGTTTATTAGTTAAACTTCCAATTTAATTTAAGTGTTGCTAATCGGCCATCTTGATGCCTTTTCTTGATTTAGTTATGTAAACTTTTGTTAGTCCACTGAATTTGTGTGTGATATAACTGAACCAAGAGTGTGTTTGTCAGTTAAATGACTAATTAGTGATTCACAGTAACTTTGTAGCAAGTTGTTTTTAGCTCCATTTAAGCGTTGCTCAGATTTCATGTCTACATGCTTGTGTTTTACTCTCCACGTGTTTGAGCTGAAGAGCAGGCCGTGCTGTTTTCAACACGCCAGCCAAGTTTGTAATCCCAGAGCGCTGGGTCGATCCACACATTTACACACTGTTAACTAGTCAACACATGTGCATGAGGTAAGAGCACTACACAGGCTTTGCCTTTGTAAACAACACAGCAGAGAGCAATGTTTACCCTACAAGAACATGTTTGCAGACCAGTTTCTTATTTTTCTGCCGCTTTCCGTCCAGCTGCTGCTGCTATTATTATTATTATTATTTTTATTTGTTATTTTAAGTTCTTTATTTTTATTAGATTTTTCATTGTTTATTTTGTTCTTTATTCTTTTTTTAGTGTTCATTTTAATTATTTTAAGTTCTTTATTTTTATTTTCTATAAAATGTTTAATTTTTTTTAATTTTATTTATTTTTTATTACATTTTTCTTGTTTTCATTTATATTCTTTATATTTTATTTTACTTAATTTTATTTGCTTTATTTTTTCTTTATTGTATTTTTTATATTTATTATTTTTTTGACTACTTTTCTTTTTATTGGGATTATAAAGTGGAGTATGGGTTTGGTACACGTTAAGGTCTAACAGGTCATGTCTCTGACTACATGGAGTCTGTTTTGTGCATTAAAACACTCTGCATGCTCATTTAAGTGACATTAAAGACGTTTAAGATAAAATCATCCGATAAATTGTATAAACAGATTCACATTAGACATATTTATGCAACATAATCATTTTAGCTTTCCGCGGGGATGGTCATCAGAGATAATTATACTCTAATCATAATCTGATAATAATGACGCTCGGTGTTATGATTAAGCCACTTTATCGCCGTAATAACCGAGCGGCTGTTACTGCAAACCCACAGTCGGCTCCAATTTCCCGTAAGCACTCGGTTAAAACAGTCGGATGAAAGATTGAATCAGTTATGAAATGACATGATTTCATTCGGCATCTCAGAACCAAGAATGGATTGAAATGAGAATGAGAATGATTACACATGGTGTTATGGTTATTAATATTTGTTTTGTGCTCTAGGTTTTCCAGGAATCTGTCCACGATTCACAAGACGTGCGATCCGCACACAATGGAGCAAATGAGCTAGATCAATCAGCATTTGCGTTTGGTTACTCTGAGCTGATATTAACCCCGTCACCAGGCGCTGACCTCCCTCGGCGTCTGAGAGCTGTAGTGTCACCGCCGCGGGAATGAAATATGTCCCGCTTCTTATTCACTCACACGTACATTCATCTGCTGCAAACTGTGTTACGCAACCGTGACAGAGAGAGAACCCGTGTGCATGATGTGTTGCAATGCAACTAGTTTGTTTTCAATCACATGGTGTTGAAACTAGTGATAGATATGTCACTGCTGCATTTTTAGGATGTTTTTTTCTAGGGAGTGAGATGCAGTGTGACAAAAGCTCTGTTCCAAACCTTAGTGAGCTGCCTTGCTGTCTGCTATTTACCAGTGTTATCACTTACTAAGAATAAACCAAAATTTTTATTTCAGTTAATAACCAAGTAATTTAAATTAAATTAAATTAAATTAAATTAAATTAAATTAAATTAATGGATGAATATTAATATTGCAAATTTCATTGTAAATAAATAAAATAAATATATTAAACAAAATAATAAATGTTACTGTTGTAAAATTTTCAATGTAAATAATAAAAAATAAATATTTAATAATATTAATTACAATTTCTTTGTAAAATAAAGTGTTTAACATAATAATAATAATAATAATAATAATATTTGTTAATTTTGTTAATTATTAAAAATATTTTTATTGTTTATGATAGTAATATTTATTGTTTATGACAGATAAGTAAAATCATGAGTTGTTGTATTTTTAGTTATTGGTTTGTTTATTGGATTAAGCTATACTGTGGTTTTATTAAAATAAAATGTGTATACTATAAAAGCAAGTGGTACTGAAATAAGCATCTGTCTTATTAAATGAGCAACTGAAAAGAAACTGATCTAAGACGCTCTATATGCTTATCATATGAAGTACAAGTAATTCATAATTGATTTCAATAGAGTTTAAAAAATAGCATGTTGCTAAGCTAACATACACAATACACACACATTAGTGTTTTTACATTAGACATACCATCTTGGGTGAACTTTCATCGCAACTCATTCTGGGATTGTGCTGATTTTGAATTTGGCCAAATCATATCATACACCTGAGATCGGCATGATGTTTCTTCTCGAATCAGGAGCACAAATAAGCTGCCTTAAAATACAGTCTAGTTAGGCAGCTCGCAAGGTTTAGGCTGCGGTCTAGATCTCGAATCATCACTGTCCTGCAAGTCCGAATCATTAATGACTTGTTTATTAATTTCAACTAATCTGGAATCAGTAAAATGCCCGAGATGAAAGGCGTTACATAATGTGCCTGCAATATACAGCTGTGTTAAAGTAATTTATCTTCTTATAACTGCCCAGGGCTGCCTGAATTACAGCCTGCAGCAAACACATATTCATGTGAATCTTCTGAGACAGACAGAAGAGTCAGTAAATGATTCCCAATTCACAGCAGTCACAATCGGTGTTATTTAAAAGAAAAAATTAATGCATGTTATTTCTTTTATTGTGAAAGGCGTTACATAATGTGCCTGCAATATACAGCATATGAAGTGATTCACTGTGCGATCATATGCTCAGATGTCCAGCTCAGATCAGAAAAGCGTGATGTATGGATTGTGGGATGCTAAAGATAGATTCGCCCTTGCAGATGCCGATTAGAGTGAGACTCTTGATGAGGCGGGAAGCGTCACACGCGTTCTCACCGCAGCCAATCATCACTCATCCTTATATCGCACGCTTTTTCCTGTGGGAAAGAGGAATGCTTTAAAAATAGTAAAGCAATATCCAAAACAGTATAAAACTATGAAAAAATTATAACAGACTTTAAAGCATGCTGAGATGTCACTTCACAGTAGTAGCTAATATGTCAGTATCCTTACTATTTTATTTTTTAATATATATATATATATATATATATATATTATATATATATATATATATATATATATATATATATATATTATAATTAAATAATTTATAATTTCATTATATAATTATTTTTATTAAATATTTATCATGTTAAAAGTAAAATTCATATCAAATTCTAAAATATAAAAAATATTATAATTATAATTATTTTTGTTTTTTGTTACTACATATTATACTTCTATATTTATTACTACATGTAATATTTTATCACTACATATGTAATATATTCAGTTTTTATAATGTTACAAAAACTTTTGCAAGGCACTGTATGCATGTGTATATCTGTCTATCTGTCTATCTGTCTGTCTGTCTGTCTATCTATCTATCTATCTATCTATCTATCTATCTATCTATATAAACACACACTATATTTATATATATATATATATGTGTGTGTGTGTGTGTATTGAGCTACAGACATATCAACAAAATTCTATGCCATTTTATCGAGAGCAAACCTTAATGAATATGACATTATGAAATTGACTAGAACATTTTCATGAAAAGACTCCAGCAAACAGCGTCAAACTGAACACTGGATGTGTCTCTGTGGTGTTTCTTTCCCTGCATGCATTGCTGTGTGTTACGAGTGCACAGCTCATTGAGCTTGATTAGTTTGGCACATTTCGACTGTCCTGAGCAGCTGTTCTCTCCGCAGTCTGCAGGGTGTGATGGGAAATGTGTGTGTCATCAGTGTTGTATTTCTGACAGGAATGTGTCTGTGGAACGAGCGTTTTGTATACAGCTGACAGAGATAAAATGATTCAGACTCCCCGAGTGATTCATTTGGATCGATTCAGTGAAGCTGTGTGGAATGCAAGGAGTGTGTCGGGTGGAAACCGATGAATGTGATTCATAAATCACAGGAGGAGGGTCTTACAAATCACTGGCAGGAGTTCTGTAATGTTTGAGCAAACCTGCGGAGGAGGACGTTGGCTCATTTTGAGCAGATTTTACACTGCCGTGACTAAGCAGGTCCCACTCCACCTGGCTGGCACAGCAAATCACCACACATCAACATTTCTGATGATTTCCTCCTCTTAATTAATCAGTCATCAGCTTCATGTCTATCAGGAAGAAAAAAATAGTTTTTTTTCATTTAATATATGAATTGTGTAGATGAGGTGTGATTTTTTTTTTTTTTAAGTGGTGGTGCTTCTGCATACAGACTTTTTGTTTTTGAATGTTGATTTTGATTTGTGCGTATTGTATGTGTTTGACTTGCACTAAATCCATCTCTGTTAGCAGCATTTGACCAGCAGAGGGCATCATTTATCTTTTCATTTGGCTCCTAATCCATTGGGAAAAACAAAAACAGACCAACAAGACAGTACAAAATTCCTTTGTGTTTATTAAATATCTTATGACTATATCTCATTTTATTACTTTGTTTAGCCAATTATCTAAATTAAATTGTTTTACCATATGTAAATCCATTCATAATTTAATATAAATCAAAATAAATCAATCATATAGGCACTTCATTCCCCAGAATGCATTACAGTTAAAACTGTATTTATGTATAATGTCAGGAAATGTATGTCTATCAGATTTAGGAAAGTATTTGAAGTTTGTGGAGGAATTTTCGATTATATTTTAATATTTTGATTTTATAATTTTATTTAGTTTTTAATTATGTAATGAAATAAAACATATTTTGAATTATAAAATTAATTAAAACATATAATTATTATTATTATTAATAATAATAAAAATGATTAATATATAATATAAAACTATAATATTAATGTTTTAATATTTATTTAATATAATGTTTAATGTACATAAATCTTTTTATTTTAAATTATAAAACTGTTTAAATTGACATGTTATGTAGTTCAAAATCACTTTATTCTTTGGATTTTCTTTGAATTTTTGTTTTTTTTTTTTCTTTTTATTATTTTAATATTTTAATAATTTAATGTTTGTTTTTTTTTTTTACCTTTTTAAAACCCATTTAACATTTAATTTGACTCAAAGTCAGTGACCACAATATGAAAACGTGCAGGATCATATAGATTCACCTTATTTTTCAGAATACATTTCAGTTAAATCTGCATTGAGGCCTAATAATGTAAAATAATATGTCTGTTGTTCTGTCTATCTGACTTTGTCAAGACTGGATTAACTTTTCTTTGTAGCTCAAAATTCCATTTTCTTTTGGAATTTCTTTGCATTTATAAAGTCAAAAAACCACTTAGACTTGCATTGAAGGACCCACAACCAGAATATCATAGAGACTTATAGAGTGCCTAATAACTGCATAACAACAGCCTGGCAACACCAAAATATGATGGCAGTTATTTTTTGGCATGCAAACACCCCTCATGTTCTTCACAGAATGCTAGCTGTATTTGTAGATGTAAAGGGGTGTCACATGACATGCGGTGAGCTCTGCATGTGTGCTGCGTGTCCAGATGAGGGCAGTGTGGAGCTGATGTGATGTCCTTCCTCTCGGACTCATGCACTAACCAAACGCTCTGTGTTTCTCTCTTTTGCATGTCCACCCCGACCGCGTCGTCATCCGAGCAGGTAAGACTCTCAATCTCAATCTGTTATTTAATGCATGCATATGATCCGAGTGTGAATGAATGTGCTTGTATGGCAGCAGTGTGGTGTGATGAACAGGCTGATGGGTGTTTAATGCCCCAGGATTTGTAGATGCAGCACACACATGTGTTCATGTGCACTTCAGCAGAGGCTTTGGATCATTAGGATTGTTTTTGAGAGCTTATGTACGATTGTGTCTTAATGCCTCGGTTTTCTGACGTCTAGTGCGGCTGGACAGGGATTTGTTGACGTGTTTGTGTGGGTAGTAACAGCCTCAACTGTTGCTGTATTAAAGGGTTTGAATGGCTGAGATTTCTACTTGCATCAGATGTATGGAGATGATTAAAAAGGACCAAGTTCTGCACACCCGAGTTGTGCACCCCACTCAAAAAATGATCATCTTTTTCCATAGAAGGAAAGAGTGAAGTAAATGTGAAAAGATTTCCATTTTTGGGCAAACTGTCGCTTTCAAGCCCACTTGTGATATTAGTTCAGTTTTTTTGTCTTAATTTAGTTTTTATGTGACGTCATTTTTTCCACTCTCTCATTGGTCTTTGGATTTAATCATGCTAGTTTTGCTGCTGTGTATTTAAGATCTCTATATTTAAACAGACTCGCCACAGTCAGAGAAAACCTAGAATTATGGTGGCGATTTCCAGACCTGGTGAAGCCATGGACATTTCATTGGTGAATAGACATTTTTTTTCTTTTTTTAATAGGCAGCTTTCTGGTTTCTCTCAAATATTTCATCAGCTAGATATTGGTCTTCTCAAAAGCTTGTGTACTGTAAAACAGGCTTGCAAGCCATTTTTTGAGTGAATTGTTCTTTTAAGCCATTTCTTTTTAGTGAAGCTGTTCTTTTGCGTTGGTTCTTTTCAGTGAACCTGAATGATTTAGAGTAGTTGTTAAAATATTAATTTAGTAATTACAAATGAATGGAAATGTCGCAATGGGAATTCAGCACTCAAAAACGTTTTTTATTTTTTATTTCAGTGAATCTGATTGATTCATTAATGCATCAGTCTGAATCGAAATGGTTGTTAAAAGTCCTTATTCAGAAACCACAAATAGAAAAGAAACACCACGACTGCAATTCATCACTCAAGAACTCATATTTTCAATGAATCTGAAATATTCAGTAGAGCATCAGTCTGAATCTAAATGGTTGTTAAAATCTTTATCCAGTGAATATGAATGATTCATTAGTGAATCTGTCTGAATCAGAATTGTCAAAAATCCTTATCCAGCAAAAATAAATAAGTGGAAGACACTCACAATGGGAATTCAGTGCTCAATGTTTATTTTTATTTTCAGTGAATCTGAATGATTCATTGGCGAATCATTATAAATCAAAAATGGTTATCACAAATGAATAGAAACGTCACAAGGGGAATTTGTTGCACCAAATCGATTCTTTTCAGTGAATCTGAATGATTTATCAGTGAATCACTCTGAATCAAAATCCTCATCCTGTAATTGCAAATGAATCAGCAGATCATTAACAAATAAGTCGGAATCTAAATGATTGTTGTTAATCTTGATCCAGTGAATATGAATGATTCATTAGCGAATCAGTCTGAATGGCTGTCAAAAAATGAATGGAAAACTCACAATGTGAATTCATCGCTCAAGACGGTGCTTTTTGGTGAATCTGAATGATTCGTTGCCGAATTGGTGTGAATCAAAACATTTGTTAGCAATTCTTATCCAACAATCACAAATGAATAGAAAAGTCACTATGTAAATTCATCACTCAAAAAGAGCGGGAAATGTCCTGTGTTGTGATTGGCCAATATCTTCTAGTGTCCTCCGCTCTGTAGTTCGTCAGTTTTGAGTTGTGAATGTTGGAGTACATGTACCTGATGCACTGTTTAATTCAAAGGGGGCAAGAGAAATACTTTATTTTCCTAGTATAGTTCATAATTGCTCATAACTAATAACCCTGTGTTGGTAATGTCAGTGTGTCTCAGATCAATTATCCGGAGGTCGTGACCTCATGCAGTTCCTGGTTAGTTGTCACGGGTGTAAGTGTGGTGAATCAGTGCTGTGCTGATGGAGAGCATGCTTCCTCGCAGGGAGCTGATAGATGCTGCTCGAGTGAGTGTGTGTGTGTGTGTGTGTGTGTGTGTGGCTGATTGACTGAACCGGAGAATCTGTCTGGAGTTCAAACAGGAGTTTAAGGCGTGAAAGACGTTCAGAGGTGTAGAAATATTACAATATTCGGTGTTATTACTGTAAGAGTGTGTGGGCTGTCTGGACTCCTGTTACTCTCCATCTCAGTCTGCCAGCTGTGTGTGTGTGTGTGTGTGTAGGGGGAGGAAAGTGTGTGTGTGTGTGTGTGTGTGTGTGTGTGTGTGTGTGTGTGTGTGTGTGTGTGTGAGTGAGGTGAATGGTAACCATGACGATAAAGCAGCTGCAGATTCACATGGTGACGTTTGTTGATGTTTGTGGTGCCAATGCAGAGAACTTTTATGACATGGCAATGGCTGATAATTGTGTTTGTAAAATAGCAGTTTGTTATTTATGTATTTATTTTTAAGTACCGCTGCAGTGTCGTGTGGATTACCCTAATTATGAGATGACAGCTCTGAAATTTCACTGTGATCGCTTCAATTTCTCGGAGTCAGAAATGAGTTTGTTTCTATGGCAACACATAATGGCAAAATGGCTTCGTTGTTGATCGGCAAAATGCTATATTGCTATATCACATTGAATCCACTGCAGTTTGCAGAAAAATTAAATAATAATAGTAATAAAAAAATACTTTATATATTAAATAACAATTATAAAATATATATATGTGTGTTTATATAATGTATAAAATATAGAATAACTTAAGCCCATCTATTTTCTGTCCATTTTATATATATATATATATATACGTTATTACACTTATAATAAATTAAGTAAACTGAATGAAGTAAACAACTTTCTTTGAATTTCTAACATAAACATTAATAATACATTTAATATATTTATTTATAGTAACATCTGTAAAAAATAATTAACCATTTTTAAAAATAATGAAATAAAAAATTTGAAACATCTCTTTTTAAGAATTATAATATAATATAATATAATGTCTTAAATCAACTATTTTGTCTATGAATTTAGTATATTAAAAGTAAAACTAAATGTAATCTGAAAGTTTAAAAATCCATCTATAAATAATTATAAAAATATTGTATAACAAGGTAAACAACAGCAAACATATATGTATAAAATAGAAAATAAAATCGATAAATAATTTTCAGTGTTTCTCTCTCTTTCTCTCTCTCTCTCTGTAAATAATATATGTATGTATATAATTGTTCTTTTCCTCAATTTTTTGCTTTCCATTTCAGCCAAAAAAATTTTGTACTTTCTCATAAACAAGCATCTGTTGTCTCACACCATATGGACTATCAGGGTAAACAACGATAACACAATAATTAACATCCTTCAACAAACACATCATCTCTCGCACACTTTAATGGATTGGACTCCACGGGCCTGAGGGTTTGCAGCTGATTGAGCAGCAGATAGGAGGCGCTGCCGTCATCTGCAGAAACGTCTCTCCGGCGCTCAGAAGTTCACGGTTAGCATCTGAATGTTTGCATGTGAAGAATGACTGACAGCGAGTCTGAATGGCACATCGCATGTGTTTGGAGAGCTCTTCTCGATTTTACCCATGATTCTCGCTCTCGTTCTGTTCCCTCGCCTGTGCTGGTTGTGTGTCATCAATCTGTGACCCAGTTTCAGAGAGTTCAGCTTTAGCTCGCAGGCTCCATACTGAGCCCGGGGCCAGTGCTGTGGGACCAGCAGAACTGGAGCAGGGCAGGTCAGACCCGCCAGCGCAAACACACACACACACGCATGCAAATACACACTCTGATTTAAATAACAAACCCTTGTGCTGTTCTCAGCTCATATCAGGGTGCGACAGTGACTTGTAAAAGCCCAGTCCTGAGAATCGTCGATCTGAGACGTTTTAAGTCAGCAATCACTGCAAAAAGTGTGCATATGCATGCAAACGGGGTACAAAACACAGAATATAAGTCACATTTGGCTTTGGTGAGTAAGTAAAATGTCTGTCTGGTAACTTTATAAAAAATGGCTTTACTTCAGAATGTCATGTTTAATGAAATGTCTTACTAGCCATTTCCTTGCTATTGTTTGTAAAAATTAGTAACAATTTCAAAATAGTTTCAAAGTGAAAATTCTTTACATTAGTCCACCAAAATGAGAATATATAGAAAACGTTTTAATTTTGTATTTAGTGTGTGTGTGTGTGTGTGTGTGTGTGTGTGTATGTGTATGTATATGTGTGTATATATATATATATATATATATATATATATATATATATATATATATATATATATATATATATATATATACAATTTTGTATATATTTTTTTTCTTGTCCCTCTTAAAATATTAATCATTTACATAAGTATATATATTAAAAAAAATCCTTGTTTTTCATAGATTTATTGCTGGAAAATTTTCTCAGTTTTCTCAGTTTACAACAAAAATGCTGTATGTCACCTATAAGCCGTCATCATAACCAAATTCAGTAATATTATATTTAATATATATATTTTTTCATTTTATTAGATTATTTTATTATATATTTAAAAATAATTTATCTGTAGTATTTCTTTATTTCTTTATAGGACGCCACAATCTATTGAGGTTTTTAAAAATAATCTAAAGACTCACTTATTTTGTATTGCATTTTCTTAATATAATTCTGTTTATTGCTGTTTTTGACTGTTTTTATGTTCAGGTTTTTTTTTTTTTATCTGTGCACCTGTAGCACTTTGAGATGTGTTCTTCATGTGTAAAGTGCAATATAAATAAAAATTATTATTATTATTATTATTATTATTTATTTTCCACATATTTCAGAATACATTTTCATGGCCAGTGAGAAGTGGAAATTTACCTTGTACTTGGCAAACAAAAAAGTTTTAAATTATATGTATAAATATATATTTTCTTGCCTTGCCTTAGTATATGTTTATATTTTCTTGCATTGTTACTATTATTAATTTATTTGTTTTTATTTTTCTTTTTTGGTTTTTGATGTGATAATATATTTGTAATTTTTGTTTTTCCAGTTTATTTATTTTATGTTTTGTTTTATTTTTAATCTGAAAAATAATTTATCTAAAGACTTTATTTATTTATTTATTTAAAAGACATTTTCATGATCAATAAGAAACATTTATTGTTGAAAAATGTTTATCTGCTGCTTGGCAAATTAAATGTTAAATTTAGACCCTGTGTGTATGATGTTATGGTGCATGAAACACTAGTTCCTGGTGTAATGGTACCCAGTGTTCTGAGCATGCTCAGTTCGAGCCCAGTGCTGGAGAGAGAGAGAGAGAGAGAGAGAGAGAGAGAGAGATCAGCCGCTGCAGCAGCTGTGTAAAAGCAGCATCTCTCTCTCTCTCTCTCTCTCTCTCTCTCTCTCTGCTGTCATTGCTTGTGGAGAGACGTCAGGGAACAGAACTGTTGGAGGTTTGTCATGGATGAGAGCCAGTGAAGGCAGTTTAGACATACACACACACTCTCTCTCTCTCTCTCTCATACACACACAAGTGTGTTGTGTAAGTCGCACGATCTCTGCTGGATTTATCATGAAGCGCTCACCTGCGGTAAGTGTCAATGCATATATAAATGTCTTCACCTGTATCTCATCATAATCAGTTTCACAATCATATGTGTTTTTGGGGGGAAGTTGAATGTTGTTGGCATCATATTTTGCATGCAGTATTTTGACTTTGATGGAGAAAAGCTCTGTTTTTCTGCCTGGCTGAGCTTTTGGAAAGAGGATAATGATTTTTGGTCACTGTCGATATAAAACGTCCCTCTGTGTCTTTCTCCATCCATAACTGAGACTCAGAGGAGGGCAACAGCACTGACGTCCTTTCATGACTGATGGATTGATGTAGAACTTTCACAGGCTTATGGATTACCAGGATAGACGCACGCAAAGGAGATTTTTTTTTATTCAAAAGTTCTGTCATCCCTTTTTAAGAAGCGCTCTTGAAATTCCACACGGCTCATGCAGAAAAGATCTAGAGAGAAAGATCCATTAACCCTGGAATGAGGATACTGTAGAATAGAATACTGAGCTGTTCTGAACAGCATACTAAATTCACCACTAGGTAGTATGCAATCTGTACACCGTATGGAAACGCAAAGAATGTCAGGTTTGCCAGAACGGTGCTGGGTTATTTTTTTTTTTTTTTTTTTTTGCAATGCAGTGCTCTAGATGTGACTGTTCATGTTCTTTAAAACAATACCACCTGCTATTTTCAGCCTTTTTTTTTTTCTTTTCTTGGATTCATTTCCTTTCACTGGGCTGCCAAAAGTCATGAAAATTATTATTAATTATTATTATTATTATTAAATGATGAATTTAGATGAATAAATCTGTAAATTTATTTAATATTGTTAATAATAATAATAATGATAATAATAATTGCTGTTTAATGAAACATTTAATATTCAATAATAACTTTCCTTTTTTATTGGGCTGCCAAAAGTCATGGATTTTTCTTATTTTAAATTAATAATTTAAATTAATAAATCTGTAATTTCATTTATAATTTCATAAAAATGCTAAATAATTTTTTTTTTCAGCAGACTGCCACAAAATATATAAATGATTAATTTAAATTAATAAATAAGTATTCTTATTTTAAATTGTTATTATTATTATTATTATTATTATTATTATTATTATTATTATTATTATTATTATTATTATTTAATGATAATGCTTTTTTCCCAATGGGCTGAGAATAGTTATAAAAAATATGATTTATTTAAATGAATGAATCAGTAGTTTAATTTACATTTCTATTATAATTATTATTGGAAAGTTAAATAAATAAAAATAAATTATTATTCATTTAAATGAATAAATGAGTAAACTGATATTTTTTATTTTATTTATTATATTATAAAACAATCTAAATAAACATATTTTACAACTGTTTCATGCTACTGTCCAATACATTTATTGTTTGAACATTTATTATGTTTCACATACCATTAAAATATATTGTTTATTCTGTGCAGTATGCAATTATCTAGTATTCTATTGCATATGAAGCCATACTGATATTCCTTTCTGCATTTCATTGTGATGATTTCCCAGCATGCATCGGCCTTCATTGAGTCTGTGAAGCCCTTCAGGGTCCTTGATTCTTGACTGTACAGAGACCCATTATGCTGTTCACCAGTGACTCACAGTAAGACTTCAGCGCGAGTAACAAGCGCACACACTAAAACACAAATGCATGTGAGAAGCGCTGGCGTGCACGACTGCATCCACACACGAGCATGTAAACATGCACTTTTAAAGTCTGCAGTTTAGCGTTATATAACATCAGAAACCAGTCCAACTCTCCATCTTCCTCTCTTCTCCCAGAGGAAATCTCGCTCTTATCTCACCCATCCCATCCAGAAGATATTCAGCGCCCGTTATGTAGCCTGAGGGATTTTTAGGTTTCTAAGGCCAGCTTCTGTTTGCCTAGTTCCCTAAATCTGACTAATTATAACATCTAGCAACCCGGCGCACAAAGCAAAGTATCACCTATTGAAGAGGAAATAACAAGCTGTGTGTTAGTCAGCAGCACACGGTAAACTGCAGCCCACTGCTTTGTAAAGTGATTAACGCGTGCCGCTGTCCGTCTGCTGTGTGCAGCGGCTAATGAGACATCTTGTGAGATCTGCGCAGGTGTGCCGGAGACGCTGAGCTCATTCTGTCTCTCTGGAGGCTCGCACTAAACTGCTGTTTGCTCTGGAGTTAGAAAAGTTGGATGGAAATCAGGCCAGATATATAAGGCCTGTTATTTCTGCACGCTCTGATTGTGTGGTGAGGAAGCGAGGTTTGTGGAGGAATAATGACAGCTGCTTTGAGTTGGGGCTGAAGGCTTGGCAGAGTGCAGACAGCACGGCGTGAACCCGGGGTTTGGTCCATTATTCTGATACTCAGGATATGCAAAACCAAGAAGAGGAGGAGATTGTTCCAGAGGGATAATGATGCCCCTCTCAAACCCCAAACTGTGGACTGAAAGCATGGTGGAGTGAACCAGGGTTATTACAGTTTTCCACTTTTTTCCTTTTTTTCACTTTTTTTATTTTTTTTTTTTTTTTATTTTTTTTTTTGTTTATTTTTTTTTTTTTTTTTTTATTTTTTTTTTTTTTTATTTTATATATTAAAAAAAAAAAATTCTCAACAATTAACATTTAAAACTTGGCTTGACAAAACTAGCTTCAACTTTTTAAAAAATTGCAATTGTGTTTTTTTTTTTTTATTTTATTTTAAGTTTTTTTTTTTGTGTTGTTTTTAATTTTTAATTTTTGTTTATTTCCTCAGCTCAAATTGACCATTATTGTATTATTTTTTATTTATAACTACGTATTAGTAGAATTACTATTTATATTTATTTATTATTATTATTATTATTATTAGAATTACTATTTTATTTTATCTTTTCACTTTTACTTTAAAAAAATAAAATAAAATTCAGTGCACGTCCAAAATTTGGCTTGAAACACTTTCTCTCTTTTAAAAAATTCTGCTTATTGCAGTTATTTTTGACAGATCATTAATTTTTAAGGGTATTTATTGTTTACTTATTATTTACTTGCTTATTATTACTATAGTCTTATTTTATTTTTCACTTTTATTTAAAAAAACTGTGTAAAGGTTCAGTATTTGGATTGACATTGTTATATTTTTATTTTTTAAGGGTATTTATTGTTTTTTTAATAATTTTTTTTTGTTTGTTTGTTGATTTTAATTCTACTTCCTGTTTGCCATCTCAACTGAATTGGAAATTCATAGAAAATTTTAATCCAAAGAAATTGAATTGGAATTTAGAAAGCATTCTTAATTCCATTGATGTTTTTAGTTTAGTTTAGTTCTCTTTAGTTTTTTTAGAGTAGGTGTATTTGCTTTTTAAAGTTTTTATTTATATTTTTATATTCCAAAAGTTCCAAATTTACTGTGGTGATATTATTTAAAAATGTTTAACCATGTTAAACTTCTCAGTGTAGTTTAGCACTATTTTTATCAACTACCACGTCAATCATAAAAATATATTATATATTAGTTTTCTTCTCATTTCTTCTCAGACTCTTGAGGAGTTGCTTTAGAAGTTGTTTAAGTATTGAAGTAAGTCACACTTGGATTGTAAGTTGAGGAGCTTTTTGTGTGGAGGAATAATGATGTTACCACAAATTATGGGTAGAAATGTGGTGTGGAGACGGAGCCGTAGGAGCCCAATATTTTCTGAACCCAAAGTCAGATCTGAGTTTTCTCTGCTGTCAGCCAGGATTCGTCCAAGCTGCAGCAGTCACGCATTCACTCTTGCGAAAAGTTTATTGTGCTCAGTGGCTGTTGTCTCGTGCATGAAGCACAGTGTCTCTGAGAGCTGAATACATGTCAGATGAGCTGGAGATCCATCATCAGATCCACACTCTCTTCCACTGCAGCACTCGGGACTCCATCCATCCATCCATCTGACTGTCTGTCTATCTATCGTTTTATTGTTCCATCCATCCATCCATCCATCCATCCATCCATCCATCTGACTGTCTGTCTATCTATCGTTTTATTGTTCCATCCATCCATCCATCCTGACTGTCTGTCTTTCTATCGTTTTATTGTACCATCCATCCATCCATCCATCCATCTGACTGTCTTTCTATCTATCATTTTATTGTTCCATCCATCCATCCATCCATCCATCCATCTGACTGTCTGTCTATCTATCGTTTTATTGTTCCATCCATCCATCCATCTGACTGTCTGTCTGTCTATCGTTTTATTGTACCATCCATCCATCCATCCATCCATCTGACTGTCTTTCTATCTATCATTTTATTGTTCCATCCATCCATCCATCCATCCATCCATCCATCTGACTGTCTGTCTATCTATCGTTTTATTGTTCCATCCATCCATCCATCTGACTGTCTGTCTGTCTATCGTTTTATTGTACCATCCATCCATCCATCCATCCATCTGACTGTCTGTCTATCTATCGTTTTATTGTTCCATCCATCCATCCATCTGACTGTCTGTCTGTCTATCGTTTTATTGTACCATCCATCCATCCATCCATCCATCTGACTGTCTGTCTGTCTATCGTTTTATTGTTCCATCCATCCATCCATCCATCCGTCTGTCTGTCTGTGGGGAAGTCTTTGGCCTAATGGTTAGAGAGTCGGACTCCCAATCGAAGGGTTGTGAGTGTCGAGTATCGGGCCGGCAGGAATTGTTGGATTGTTGCATCCATTCCATCTTTCTACTCTCTGTCCACCTCAATATCTTTTAGGTGCCCTGAGCAAAGGCATCGAACCCCCCAACTGCTGACGGGCGTTTTATTGCATAAAAATGGCTGCCCATCTGCTGTCTGTCTGTCTAATCAGTGTGTATGTGTTCACCATCTCTGTGTGTGTGCACCATCTGAATGGGTTAAATCAGAGCACGAATCTGAGTATTGTACCATCCTTGGCTGAATGTCCGTCCATTTGACTTTCCACTTTCACTTTCACTTTTATGTTATCCCTTTCTGTTTTATCTATCGTTTCCAACTATCTGTCTGTCTATCAATTTATTGTTCCATTTATCCATCCATCCATCTGACTGTCTATCTGTCATTTTATTGTTCCATCCATCAATCAATCAATCCATCCATCCATCCATCCATCCATCCATCCATCCATCCATCCATACATACATACATCCATCTGACTGTCTGTCTGTTGGTCTATTATTTTATTGTTCCATCCATCCATCCATCCGTCCGTCGTTTTATTGATCTATCTATCTGTCTGTCTGTCTGTCTGTCTGTCTGTCTATCTATCTATCTATCTATCTATCTACCTGTCTGTTTATCTATCTATCTATCTATCTATCTATCTACCTGTCTGTCTGTCTGTTATTATTATAAATTCAGCAGTTGAATTGAAGTTTAAAAACAGTCCTGGTCTCATCATGCAAATGCGACTGAAAGTATTTTTATGAATTTGAACTCCCGGCTGCTTTTCTTTTAAGCATGCATGTCTTTAAACTGTCTTGAAACATCCACCGGCCTCCCTGCCATGATCTGGAGGGACACCAGACTTAGCATAACATGGGCATTTCAAAGCTCGCTTCCCTGTCTTTCATTTCTCAGCTTATTACGTCCATATTCTCCACTCTGTCAGAGGGTTTTAGTGCATTGGCACCCCTGTCAGACTGTCTGAAAGTCTCGGTGGGACTCACAGTGAGGGAGGAGAGGTCTACAGCCAGACAAGGTGAGCACAGCGCTCGCATCGCAATCCTCTGCTGAGTTCTTGCTTTGTTTTTTCCTCTTATCAGCGATAAAAGCACAGACACTAAACTCACGCGGAGTTCAGATATTTCCCCAGAGCCTCAGGGTGAACAACGTTTCCCTCGCCAACAACAAAGGCATCGAACAGCGGTGTCTTTACAGAAACATTGTTTAAAATTGCGCACGTTAATTGAGCTGTTGAGGGAGATGTTGCTTGTCTGGAAGGATTTACATGTGCAAAGGGAAACGTCGAGACTTTGGGCCTTTTTGAATTTGGCTTCTGCCGGCACATCGGTCCCAGTCGCCTCCTACAATAACACACTCATCCATCAAGACGTAATTGCTAATATCGGCCAACCATGTTATTAATATCATGGCGCTGTGGATCATTTTTTCAGCCGTGAGGATATTACAATGCCAAGCCTCATGAAATGCACACTGATACAAATCTAGATGGCCTTTATACAATTGCTTATTGCGGCAAAGCAGTTTTATTGCCTGGTGGTGCAAGATTCATTGAGGGAGAAAACGGTTGCATCATATTTGCTTTCTTCATCTGTAAATGCTACATCACCACTCAAACCAGGCCAACATCGAGATACACGTTTCTTTTCGCAGCATCTCGGATCCTGAGACAGTAATTGGTGTCGTGCTGACAGATTCATCAATGCTTTCATGCATCAATAATTCACATTTCCTTTTAAGCCGTCATTGATGCACACTTGACAAACAACATGCATTGGTTTTGCACCCTTTTTTACACTGCTGGGTATCACTGTCACTCGGTGCACATTGCACATCACAGGTACTCGGATATGTCGGGATCCGTTCCGCAGACCTGATCTAAGTCTTGTTCCCACTTTGCGAGGCTGTTCCATCTCGGTTCCTTTCATCTCGCATCTTGTAAAGGCATCTTATCAGTGGCTCTGGCGAGGCGCCTTTCACCAATCTGTCTCTCTAATCTCTCCGGCCTCGGTCGTATCAACTCTCCTCTGTGGATTTCCCTGCCCTTCTTTGCCTAGATTACTAGAAAAGCACAGACAGAAGCTGTTGATTTACCCGTGTTTAATTAGTGTTGAAAAAACACGTCTTAATCCTGATCTTTCAGAGCAGTCAGTGAGTTGTCGACCAGGGTGCTGATGGATTCCTTCAGACTTGATTTTCTATGCTGGATGTGTCTGTAGCATAAGTGCCTGCACTTTAGCTGGGATTTTCTTGTGGAGATGGATAGACGTAGTTTATTGGTCCCTGAGGGTGAATTGGGGTTGCGAAGACAGACGCCGTATTAAATGTAAATTGCTCATAAAACACCACCATACATCCACATACTGCAATCAAATGAAGCATAGAGTGAGGAATAAAGGTCTAATATGCAGTAATGCCAATATCCTAACATGATTTACACAAGTAGGACACGATCCTGGATGAGCATCTTTGCTAGTCATTTATCTACTTCAGCCTCAGGTTTTTAAATTTAAATACAATATAAATTGACACTCAAAACATATATATAAACATGTATGTCTGCTTTATATTGTTTTGATGGTTAAATTCACTTGTAGTGTTTAAAACTCTTGTCATTATGGTGATGGTGATTTGACTCTTTCTGCAGGTTATATTGCACCAGTAGCCCTTTAAATGAATGAATTGAATCATTTACTAAAATTTATTTGTTTCACTACAGTGATTCATTACTGAACTGAACAAGTGATTGTCTTTCTGAGTGAGTCATTTGAGTCATTTACTCAGTCGATTCATTAAGCAACACTGATTCAATTATAAATTGAACATGATTGTCTTTTGAATCATTCACTTAATTATTTGTTTGTTCAACAGCACTGATTGTTTAAGAAATTGAACAAGTGATTCTTTTGTTCATTGGAATCATTCACTAAGTTGATTTGTTCAGCAGAGATTGATTAAGGAACAAAACAAGTGACTGTCTTTGACTCATTTGAGTCCTTCACTAAATCGATTAGTTCAACAACACTGATTCATTCATGAATGGAACAAGTGATCAGCTTTGTGAATGAGTATTTTGAATCATTCACTCAATCGATTTATTCAACAACATTCAATTATTCAGGAACGAAACAAGTGACTATTCATGAGTGAGTCATTTAAATCATTCACTCTGTTGATTTGTTCAGAAGAACTGAATCATTCAGGAAAAAACAAGTTATTGTGTTTATAAGTGAGACATTTGAATCATTCGTTCTTTTGTTCAACACCACTGATTCATTCAGAACTGGACAGATGATTGTCTTTGTGATTGAATCTTTTAAATCATTCTCAATTAGTTGAACAGCACTGATTTATTTAAGAATGAAAAAAGTGACTTTTCATGAGTGAGTCAATTGAATCATTCACTCAGTTGATTTGTTCAGAAGACTTGATTTATTTAAACAAAACAAATGACTGTTTTTTATGAGTGAGTCATACAAATCCCTCACTCATTCAATTTGTTCAGAAGAACTGATTCATTTGTGAATGGAATTGGGATTGTCTTTAAGAACGAGTCATTTGAATTCATTCAAAAACACTGAATCATTGACTCAATTGTTTGCTCAAAACACTAAGTCATTCA
Organism: Cyprinus carpio; assembly: GCF_018340385.1. Classification (NCBI taxonomy): domain Eukaryota; kingdom Metazoa; phylum Chordata; class Actinopteri; order Cypriniformes; family Cyprinidae; genus Cyprinus; species Cyprinus carpio. Next base: position 3,407,580 of record NC_056600.1, on the reverse strand, counting down.
TGATCAAAACAAGTGACTGTCTTTACGAGATTGAATCATTTACTGAACTGATTTGTTCAAACTGCTAATTCATTCGGGACTGAGTGAGTCATTGAATTATTCACACAGCTGACTCGTTCAAAAACATTCATTCAGGAACAAATGAATTTAGCTGTATACCAAATACTCTGCTTGTCCAGTTAGGGTTTATGTATCTTGCAAGCATTCATTCACCTAATCCCATCCGCATTTCCATCCAATCTGTAAAGCAGAAAATCCACGCGGTCAACCCTCCGTGACTGGATCCAGCAGAGCTGTGGCCAATCATCTTACGATTACACACATCAGACCCTTAAGCAAGAAAACAGAGTCTGTTTCAGACGGACGGATGGCGTACAGTCTCGCTCTAGGGTTTTGTCCTAATGGACGTGTCATGTTAACGGTATGTGACCCTGCTAGCAGGCGGCAAATGACTTGCATAATAATACTTTTTGATACAGTGGCAGATCTCAACAAGGCTATTGCGTATGTATAACAGCCTTGTGTAGCGGTGCACAATGGGCAGTTTTTTTGTGCCGCGCAGCACAATGTCACACTCGGAGCACAGCACATGGCAGTCAGCAGCACACAATTATGCTGCACAGATGAGCTCTCACTCTCCATCACGCTGAGCGGCCTCATTCTTTCAGCATGCCTAGCCTCTCCAGACCCTGCGAGTGAGCTCTTTTCATCGCTGGGAGTCAGTGCTCATGAGCTACTGCTGCGGTAATAGAGGAAGACCTGTCAATATACAATCTAACACATGCTTTTCTGTCCTGGATCCTCTGCGAGGTGTCTCTTTTCATTTTTCTGTGTATGTGACACATATATATTAATGTTGAGAAGTTATTCAAAATGGGTTCTGACCCAACAGAGGTTTATAATTATTATTATTATTTTTATTATTAAATAATAACATTACACACACACACACACACACTTTTTAAATATCTTTAGTATATTTATTATGCATTAACTTTTGGACTGTTTTTGAATTCTCTGTTTGCTTTGGAGGTTGATTATTCAATTATTATTCAGTGTTTTTCTTTATAATGCAGTTAAAGATATTGCTAGAAACATTATGATATGCATCGCTGTGGCATTTTTCATTTCTGCATTTATCTTTCTAGTTGTAGGGTGACATTGAAATGTATATAAATCTACTTAAAACTAGTGTGAGATATGATGCTGTTACTGGATGGTTCTTGTTGCTTTCTTGCCTTTAAGGTATTGTTTTTGCTGGGAACATCTACGATTAATGCAGTGATTTATTCTTAAAAACAGACTCTCATATGAGGGTGAACATTAAGCACTGCTTGAAAACAGCTGCTGTTTAGTCAGATCATTAACACGAGTCGTTTAGTAGTGCTTAGCTGTGTGTGTTTCAGTGTTTAGTAGAAGAAAAATCGAGGATTTTTCTTCACATATGACTTAGTATGCATGTTTAGGATGGGTGGATTATGGATAATATGTCTCAAGATGGTACCAAAGTTAAGTCTGTCCAAAATAAATGGTGCACAGCAGGCGAAGCGCTAATGTAAAGTTTGTGTGGAAACGCTCAAGTTATTTTATCAGCAAAATTTAGTGAATTTCTGTTCTGGCTGTAAAAGACTAAATGGTTATTGCACTTTTCAGTATGGAAATGTGGACACACAATGATCATAATGAATGTGGCCACTCATGCTGAAACCATTTGTGAAACCTTTTGTGCTCCCAGACTAATATATGATTGCAATCTGTTGCTTACAGACGTCTGAGAGGAAATGACATATTTGGGCAGCGCTAACTCATTATTTAAATATTCGTCTGCTCACAGCATGCAGATGAAGTCCATTAGTGAGCGATTGAAGAGACGCTGATTGACACCCTGAACTCGAGCAACGGTTGTCGAGTGTGAATGTGGTCTGAAGGCAAAGTTGCATTACATTTCCTCAGCTAACCGATCATTATTTTGCTCCTGGAGCAGTTCTGAATCTGTTTCTATGGGCTGTTTTGCGAACTACTTTTGCATTTCCCCTCATTGCAGGTCTCCGTGGATGGCAGTAATTGATTAATTAAGCCTTTGATGAATTAAAAATACACCTTTGACAGACCTTGCTGAAATTTGAGTAACATTCTGTCATTTTTGTATCATGAATCATTTGTCGGCTCTGCAGGGCTTCAGCATGTAAATAGAATGGTAGTGAATGTGACAAAATACAAATCTGTGAAAATAATTCAAAAACTAGTTACCATTTATGACAGTGATAGACGCACGTGTGCCCGGAACACAACAACAAACACCTATTTGCAATATCTGATTCATGAACAAAGGACTCACATGAACAGATTCTTTTTAATGAATCAGTCAAGAAGATTCACCAGTCAAGCTCGCTTGTGAGTGAGTGGTTTGAATCAGACTCCGTTAGTGAATCGTTCAGAGCTGGATCATGGCAGGGAGACCGGTGGATGTTTCAGGATATTTAAAGACAGTTTAAAGACATGCATGCTTAAAAGAAAAGCAGCCGGGATTACAACTGACTCCCTTACTGATTCTTGAATCATTTTTTGATTGCGTCCAATTTGTAATTAAAAAGTCTGGATCACTATTTTCATCCATCATCATCAATGAAACAAATTCCTTTTAACTAACCTTTATCATTCAATTATCTATCTATCTATCTATCCATCTATCTATCTGAATAGTAGTTTATTATTATTATAGGATTCATATATAAATGTTTATTAATTTTTATTTCCACAGACCTACAAAACAGTAATTTGTATGACAAAAATATACAAAATTATAATCAGCATCACTAGTGTCATTTGCCATAATCAAATTGAAACTAAACTGCTTCTAAACAACTTTTATCATTCAATTTTGTGATTTTTGTCATCATAAAGTCATTAGGCTCTTTTTTTAGTTTTTTGAGTCTGTGATGGTTGCTTTGCCATTGCCATGATGTTAAAACTTGTTCACTTTTCTTAGGCTGTTTAGTAGTTGCCAAATGTATTATTGTAGTATCTGTTGTAGATTTTCTCTCCGCTGCATTTACAGCTGCAGTGTTTTTTGAGTCGAGGGATAGAGTTTGTCATCTGTAGATTAAGGACTGACTGGAAATCTTTAACTGCGTAAGAAAATCCACATGTCGTGCACGAGGCTCATCCGTAAAGCTAGCGAGCGCGTTTGTGATTAAGTCCCTGCGTCGCGGGGGAACGCTGAGGCTACGTGCGCGGCTTTAGGATACGTGAGTGGTTTTAAGGGTTAGTGAGTGGTTGGGTTGTTTTGAAGTCGACATGTTATTTTCCAATTTAGTTGTCTTTGGATATTTTAGTTATATGGGAATATTCTCGCTCAAGGAAACAGAGACATCGTGTAGCACAGGCTTGTGTTGAATCATACATTGGATGTGCACATTAGCGGACAGATATTCTGAGAATCCAGCTCCGGTAAAACACACCGAACATGACCTGACTACAGAGCCTGAATCACGGTGCTTTGTCCCGGAGGGATGAGTGCTGGCGTGGGTGTAGAGGAGCGAGCGGAGGGAAGGAGACGCCGCTCATCCACCCACAGACAGACCTGCTGCTCACCACAGGCTCCACAGCAGAGCAGCGGGAGGACGAGGTTCACTGCGAATGAGCCAGTGTGCTTCATAGGAAGAGAGCAGGATTGCTGCGTGCACACAGTGTTGCAGAGGTACAAGCATTTAATATCATTGCAACTAAACAGGTTATAAAGAGATAAAAAAACAAAAAAACAAACACGTTTCAGGTTGTTTAGAAATTGCCAGTATTCTTCCAAATTATATGCTGCTGCTACTATAACATTATTATTGGTGTGTTGTTGTAACCAATTAGTTTTACTATTTAGTTATTGTTACTTTATAGATAGAAAATAAGGGTTAGTTTTATTGTTTTATTTTTTATTTTTTATTTTTCTTAAAGAGTGTATTATGTAATAATAATACATTTATTACATTAGCATTCATAAATTCCAAAAATAAAATATTGAAAAGTTTTATTATTATTATTACGCTTTTACCATTTTAGTTTTATTGTATTGTTATTGCGTTTAGGTAAAAGTTACATTATTGTTGTTCTTGTTTGTTGTGCAAGAACATGTTAATTTCTTTGAGATAATAAAACAATATAATAAAACTAATATAATTTATATATAATTTTATTAATTATTAATATTTATATTATATTTATTTATATTATTTATTTTTGTTGTTAGTTATACTTTTTATTGGTAAGATTTCCAATGGATAGATTTTTGCATTTTTTGCAGTGAATAATAATAATTTCATATTGGATGAGCTGAACCTGTAATGAATTGTAATAAAATGTCAAGTTTTCATATTGGATGAGCATGAACCTTATGTTTTATTTATTTGTATATGAATTTTGATATGTGTGTGTGTATTTTGTGTTTTATATTAATATTCATATATATATATCTAATGTGAGTGCGTATTATATATTAATATGCCAATTTGATATATATAAAAAAACATAATTGATTAATTGAAGAATTTCCTCATACTCCCATGTGGTAAAATGACTGTCCTGTACAGCCGCTCGTGGCTTATTGCTTTAGCACACTGTGTTGTGGAAGTTGTAAGCAGAGTAGGAAAATGTAATAATAGTTCAGCACACATGACGTTTGAAGGTTTGCTGGTTTCAGAATGAACTCTAAAGCATCTGCCAAACCACTGTCTCCAGCAAAGACGATGTCCCAACGACTTTCACCAAACTCTGTGCAGAAGGGGGAAAAATAACATGGTTTACGAGAGCGTGGCATGTAATTTTATATCTCTCCATTTCTTCAGAATTTCCAACATAAACGGAAAGGATTGTAAGTTTGAAATATTGCATTTCAGTGGCACAAGTTTTTGTATTAGCAAAGTTTCTAGGAAGCCAAACTGAATTTGAGCATCAGCACCAACCTTTAACCCTCAACACTATTGTGTTGGTCTAACAGAGGCCTGAGGGTCCGCGGCGCTCCGTTAACCAGGTTTGAACTCATATCTGTCCAGTCGTTTTTCCAAAGAGCTGCACTGTTGTTTCATGAGATCTGCTTTTGAAAACTTTCCAATGGATCGTTGCTGGTTTGAAGAGCAGGAATGAAATATTAATGTGCAATTTTGTTTGGCCCAATCAAACAATGTGAATGTTGTTGTAATTGCCCAGTATTGTTTTGAGACAGAATGGCAGGAAAAGAGAACCAATTAATTATTTAATGAAATGGAGACCGTGAACTTTTACTAGGATACTTTCTTCACTGCTGTGAAATTGACGATTGATGTTAACTAACTGCTGAGCTTCTCCAGTTCATATGGAGACTGGAGCCTAAATTAGTTATAGTAATGGCTTGTTTTTTCCTCTACACACTCTCTGACATCTACAGCAAACAAAAATAGCTTTTTAAATGTGTAAATTTGAAGTAGAAAGTCTGAAATAGTATTTTTTTTTTGTTATTTGCATCTTCAAAAAGTGTAGTTTCTCTTATAAAATACAACCTCCCAGAAAATTTGGCTTAAAGGGATAGTTCGCCCAAAAATTTACTCAAAGTCCCAAAGTCATTTACTCACCCAAACATCTATGAATTTCTATAAGCTGTTGAACACAAAAATAATAAGTTTTGAAGAATTTTGGTAAAGTTGACGATTGAAAAGCCATTGACTTCCATAGTATGAAAAAAAATACTATGGTAGTCAATGGCTACCGTCAACTATTTGGATATCAACATTCTTCAGAATATCTTCTTTTGTGTTCAAAAGAAGAAAGGAACTCCAACAGGTTTGGAACAAGTGTAACATGAGTAAATGACAGTATTTTCATTTTTGGGTGAACTATCCCTTTATAACAGCCTATAGTGTGCCAAAACCAACAAGAAACATTATTTCCCCTTCCAAACGACCTCAGCTGCTAACTCCATCCACCTCAAAAGGCCAAACCTGTCCACGCCACTGACATTTAATGTGCCTGACATAGCTATTGTGTGTGGGTGTGTTAAGTCCTGTGCTCCGCCATCTCCTTGACCTCCAGGGTCAGCGTGACGCCACGGCGATGCAAAAATACCCATCTCCCCGCTTACAGTGTTTGCTTGACTCCCCTGACATTACGGCCCACTCTTCACCTGTCCTCCTCCCGTCTGTCCTCTCTTCTCCGTCCTAGACGACATGGTAAATATCACACTGTTACCTTGGCAACATGCGTCCAACATTCTTCTTGCATTCAGCATTCCGCTTGCATCCCAAAACAAACAGTCTGCAGACAAAACGGCTCAATAAATCCAGCAAATAAAGAAAATATCTGCAAATATCACCATTTTCCTGATTAAATATTAATTCTGTCTGTCAAGATTACAATGAATCACTTCATTCGTTTTTGCCATGCAGAGCGAAAGTGGAAAGTCAAAGTACTCAAAGTATTATTTGTGCATATATGTACTGCATGTTGCATCTAATTGTTACACTTGGCATGTTGTGTCATCTTGAATAATTAAATAAAATAATTGGTTTATAAAAGTCATTTGTTATGAATTAGACTTCACCGGTCACTCTGTATGTTTGTTGTTTCAACAGAAAGCATGTTTTCTAACAAAAGGTTTTATGCTACAATATAGTACTCAGTACTCAAAGTGCTCATACACTCATTTATGAACATACTGCCTGATACTACAAAATACATCTACAGTTTTTAGAACTTGGCATGTTGAGTCATCTTGAATGATTTATTTAAATAATTGGTTCGTATCGTATTGTTGTGAATCAGATTTCACTGGTCTCATTGTACGTTTGTTTTTTCAGCAGAATGATGAGTTTTCTAACTATTATTTTGTGCTACATAATAGTATTCATCCAACATAATAGTATTCATACTATACTCATTTATGAACATATGTACTGCCTAAAACCCCCTTATACATCTACATTTGTTGCTCTTGGCATGTTGAGTTATCTTGAATGATTCATAGAAATAATTGGTTCATAAGTGTCATTTGTTAGAAATCAGACTTCACTGCTCACACTATGTTTGTTGTTTCTGATTTCGAGCAAGTATTTTATGCTACAGAATAGTACTCATACTCAGTACTCAAAGTATTCATTTGCTTCGTTTACACACATACTGCCTGACACTACAAAATGCATCTATATTTAAAAAAACTTGGCATGTTGAGTCATCTCGAATGATTTATTACATCAGTTGGTTTATAAGAGTCATTCCTGTGAGTCAGACTTCACTGGTCACACTGTGTGTTGGATTTTCTAGCCATTATGGTGTGTTACATAATAGTACTCATATACTCAGGACTCAAATTATTCATAAACTCCTTTCGAGCTTGGCATGTTGTGTCATCTTGAATGGCGTTGATTCATTAAAAGAATTGGTTCATAAGAGTCATTCCTTGTGAATCAGACTCAGTACTCAGATAAACTTTGATAAACTTAGCATGTTGAGTCATCTTAAAGAATTCATTAAAATAATGCTTGTTGTTTCAACAAAGTACTCTGTTGTACTACTTATAGTACTCGTACTCTGCGCTCAAAGTAGTTATGTACTCATTTACGCAAAATGCATCTTAATTTTTTCAAACTTGGCTTGCTTGATCCTGAGTGATTCATTAAAAGAATTGGTTCATAAGAGTCGTTCCTCAGTGTGTTTGTTTTTCGCGTATATTTAATAGAAAGATGAGTTTCTAGCCATTATTTTGTGCTACATAACAGAACTCATACTCAGTACTCAAGTACTCACACACGAGTGCTCACATCATAAGAGTAATTTGTTGTAAATCAGACTATACTGGTTGTCTATGTTTTTTGTTTCAATAGAAAGAAGTGAAAGACATAATTTTTTGATACATAGCTAGTCTTTTTAGCTCATTGTATTCAATTCATACCAGAAACTCATCACACACACTATTAAAATATTATTTGTTTGCTGTAGTGCTGTAGATTCAAAGTTATGAATAGATTTGCTGGGTTTTAATTACGTGTCTCGTTCTGTTGAATGTAAGAACACATCCTGCATGCGAAATGAAGGTATGATGCATAAAATATTGCTTAGGTTGTGCAGATGTTGTCCGGTTACCTTCCAGGAGCAAGTCAGTTAACTTATTAAATATTCATGAGCCATGATTTGGCCAGACTGTTTGATTCACCAGTTGATTAGCACACAATGTATGCCAGTCAAGCAACAAGTTCTGAAACATCAAGTAGAGCAATTAACATTCATGAGTAACAACTACACTTCAGTAGGACTTGCAGCATGGATCTTTAATGAAGAATGTAGAGTACTTTACATTTTAGTCATTGTGTATTGCATCCGTTTCCATTTTATTTGCAGTCTTGCAGCCCTGTGTTGCATTTACAGGAAAACTAAGTGTGCATGTGAGTGTGTCACACATACAGGCTGCAGGCGAGCTTTAGTTACAGCGGCTGAACACAGCTGTGCGCTTAGAGAAACAGGAGCTGTGAACAAATGACCTCCATCACACACGTCATTCCCACAGGCCTTTCAGATCTTTCAGTGTGTGCTGTGATTCACTTCTGTCCTGTCTGTCCTTCTGCTTTACTACAGGAACACACATACTTCAGTGCCATACAAGCCTCCTGTTAAAATCATAATTTACTCCTGGTAAAAGCATTAATGCATTTGCTGATGAAGATGTGGAGTGGTGTCTGTCTGTGCAAAACTCACTGCCATGTTGCTAGAGTGTTGCTACATTTATGTGGTTCAACTTCAGAGACATCCAGTCAGATTCATAAACCACCCCACATCATTTTGGGCTTGAGTGTGTAGCCAGATACGCCCATCTGTGTGGACACCACGTGTTCAGATCAATTCAGGTCAAGCACTTATAATACCATCTGTTTCTAAAAGTTCTGCAAGTCTGCAAACCCTCCTTCCCAACGGAGCTAAAGCTGCAGATTGATTTCCACAATGAAGATGATATCCTTCACTGTTGACATAAAATCAAAATTCACCCTATTTATGTTCTCAATACATGTTCCTTATCTTGTATATTACAGTAAAAATGTATTACTGCATGTTATTTAAAAAAAAATATATTTATATTTATATTTATATATCATATATATATATAAGTATCTTTATATCATATGATATTGTACGTAAATATATATGCTAGTTTTATTATCTATGTGTGTGTGTGTGTGTGTGTGTGTGTGTATAAATAAAATAATTATAAATATACTCAAGTATTTCAAAATATGAAATATATTTTTGTATAAAAAGTATGTCTATGTATGTGTGTATATGTAATAAAACTAGCATTTTTTTACGTACAATTTCAATGAAATAAAGACTACTTAGTGTTATGACATGCAAATCATGCATAAAGTAATTTTTTTCTAATTTTAAAGATATTATATATATATATAAAATATAAGGAGAGATATATTTTAGATATATTTATATTTATATATATTTATATATAAATATAAATATATCTAAAAAATACAGATGGATTAATAAGTTTTTTTTAGTGGAGTGAGTGCATTATCGTGATTCCTCCATGGGGCAGCAGTCATGTCTTTCCTCTGAAACATGCTGAGGCTGATAGCCCATTTGTTTTACCATCTACCATCTCTAAAAAATGCTGTTATGGCTTTTTACTTTCATCTGTTGCAACAAATAGTCATGAGTGTCATCTGGCGCGATCCAGAGGTGATGTATAGAGCCCTGAAAGTGGATCTAAATGCGTGTTTTGATGGGAAGCAGATGGTGTGGAGAGGTGGAAGATGGATTGAGACATCATGGGCTTGGCCTCCTGCTGTCTGCAGTCTCTACAGCTCAGCCTCAGAAGTGGACGAGACGCTTTAGGATTCACCCCTCAGCAGCAGCCATGAATGAGGCTGAAGAGGCAAAGCTGATTAGCACGTATATCTTGTTTTTGCAGCAGAAACAACTGAAGGCTCAGTGTTAATGAAAAGGTCTGTGGTTTTTCTTTTACATGCACTGCATAGGTGATGATATGTTTGTTTTACAGAGGAACACAAAGCACATTTTCGTGCTATAGCTTTGCACCTAGATTTTTTTGTTTTGTTTTGTTTTTTTGACATTTACGTTTGCTCCAAAGAAACTGTGCAAGGACACAGAAAATGGAATTTCTAATGATGTGGATCATGTAATCCAATGAACACATCAACTTTGAGCTATTATTCTCCTTGAACAGGGCTATTGTAGTTACCTAAACCTAAAACTAAAACCATAAAAAAAATCATTGTCACAATTTATTATATTTAAAATATAATTTTATGATTTTTTTTTTATTTTTTTATATAATTTGAGCTAGATGCCAACTATGTTTAACTAAAACTAAAGCTGAAATAAAAATTAATAAAAAAACTATAGACATGTTTTAAAATAATAATAATAAATGACAAAACAGTAATTTTACAAATATTTTAGTAAAATTTCAATAAAAACAGAAAATACAAAAAAATTATTGTTAATAATTAAAACCAAAACAAAATCTAAAATAAAAATGACAAAAATACACATTTGTAAAAAAAATAAAAATAAAATGAAAATGGAAAATACAAAAATAAAAACTAATTAATAAATAATCACAAAGTAAAACTGAAATAAAAATGAAAACTAAAGACTATATACTGTATAAAAGAAAACTAATTTTAAAAATTTTTTGTTTACCTATAGAATCAAAATAGAAAATTCTAAAATAATAACTTTTTATAAAATACAACTTTATATATGAAAACTATATATAAAAAAAAAACAAAGCACACGTTTGCATGCCGGTGTGTCACAGTAATGATTTTAGATGTGAAGGCTGATGGATGGCCTGGTCACAGTGAGATGAATTACTGTCAGTGAGTGTGTGATTGATAAGCAGATGAGTCTTGAATGCAGTAACATTACCAGCTGAATCCAGTATGATTGTTTGAGATGATGTAATGGGCTGAACCAATTATTCCCAAAGCTGCTGTTCTTTGGTTCTGCTTATTAACCCATTGTAAACATAAATTAACCTGTTGAGCTAACAACTACTGTCTGCTTTGAGCAATGCAAATCAATGCTGATTCACAAATGTGACATTTTTCTTTTTAAATATGCATTCATGAGTCACTTTTATGGCTGTTTCCACTAAAATGGCTTCGTTTAAGTTGCTGAAAGTGTCTGGAAAAGGTACAGACATGTATTTTTTTCTCCTCTGCTGAACAACCTGTCGTTAATCAAGGCTTCATTACATTTCCAGATGGCAGCTGTTGTCATGCTCAGAATCCAGCCAGCTGAGTTGTTTCTGAGTGATGGTAACGTGTCTTTACTGTATTGATGCTCTGAGACGCAGGTCAAGGCCCTCAGAACAGACTGAAACAAAAGTTTGTTTTTCTTGTCATGCAGCGTTGAGATGATTCTCATCCTTATTCATGTGTGAGCCCCGTGTGTCCCTCACAAACGCTCTCTGCTCCCGCTCACATTCAACACATCTCATGCTTCATCCCCACTCTTTGATTTCTAGTCAACATACCACCACAGTCACAAGCTGTTTTGCTTCTCTAATGCGATGCAGTACAGAGATGTTGTTTTAGTATTATTAATAAACTATTATAGCATTTTTAATCTTTTGAATTAATTACTTTACGTTTTAATGTTAGGTTTTGCTTTTATTTTTATATTTATATTTAGCTTTAACTTATTTTCATTTCAGTGTTTTAGAATTTTTTTGTGTAATGTTTGGGTTTTGAATAGAGATGCACCGATCGACCGGCCAGGGACCGGAATTAGCCGGTTTTATGCACGTTTTGACGTCACACTTACGGCGATTGATAATGTATTTGTGTCGTACCAGATGAGGCTTGCGCAGCAGAGAGACTCATGCAGAAAACAAAACAACTGAGTGCAACAGCAAACATAGAAACTTATAGATACATACTGTGTTAGTAAAAAAGCAAAACAATTATAATATATGATTTAGGTACACAACATTGCACACAAAAAAAAAAATGTTTCAACACGATTTCAATGTGATTTTATACAATAGTAGTTCAATGAACATTAAGTGACTTACAGTTTAGACACAATATTGACTGTTTTTGCTCAATTTTGCTGATGAAAATAGTTCAAATAAAAGCCAAAGCAGAACTGTTTTGTGTCTCCGAGCAACACAGCGGTGTTTTGTTACTGAATGAATCCACGTTTTTGAACGAATCAAGTGCGTCAAAGATTCAGTAACCCATTTATAAAGACAGTAGTCACTTGCCTCGTTTCTGAATGAATCAGCCGTTTGAACGAATCTGTTGAATGAAGGACTAAATGACTCACTCATTTGATGCCACCTACTGGTTTGGTTTCATATTAAAAGCTATCATTGCATTTTTCAGAACATTTCTTTTTTGTATGTTTAAAAATATTTAAAACATTAATCTTGTTGATACTGATTTCATTTGAATGGTAACAGGTACAGTTTCTTATTATTGTTCTAACTGAGTTAATTTAAACAATGTAAGAATTTGATGTGAAAGATGACACATTTAATAAGGTTAGTGAAAAATGACAATTTAAGAAAGTGGGAAATGACATCTGTTTTGTTAAATAGTACAGCAACTCCTCTTCAGTAAATTGTTATTTCTACCTTTTACCTAGTCACAGAGCACTTTATTTTGAGAGTTGTTTAAGTGAGAAAACAACTGTAACTTTGTCCAGATTGGAGGAATTGTAATGTTTAATATTTTTTTATGTAAGTCATTTTTGTTGCGTTAAAAAAAAGTGTAGATTTTTGTTTGTATATGCTGTCAATTATAGTTTTTAGAAAGAAAATCGAAATCTGCAAAAATCAGTATCGGCTGATCACACTTACAAAAAAAAATCGGAATCAGCCAAGAAAGAACGGCTCAGAAGACAGGGGCGGGGCCAGCATAGCTCTTTAATATTTAAAGGAAAATGCTACAAATCTGCGCGCTCTGAAATGAGCTGTTTTTGACAGGGTAAAAAAGGTGTTTTTACACTACCATTGAGAAATTTTAACCAAACTATATAACAGACTTTCCATTAAGACCCTAAAGAATCATATCAACATGTGGAAAATGGGCATCTGATGTCTCCTTTAAACCCATTACCGCCGGAGAATAATAGGCTGTATTCTTCACCACATTTGCTCATGCAAAACTTCAGACTAACAAGCTGCTCCATCACCTCCTCCAGGAGACACACACTCCTGTGCTTTTAATTGAGATTTACTGACAGTCCTGCGTGTCGTCGTCCGTTTGCGCATCTCTAATCAGCATGTGGGCGATTTTGAGCTGGAAGAAATGAACTGTATGGATGGGTTTTCAGAACCGGCGCTCGGGTTCAGTGTTTTCTGAAGCATCTCAACGGGAGCCTCTCTTTTGGCCCATCTGCTTTCAAATGAGCCTCTTGTTTGGCTTTTTTCCGATCTTCCTGTCGTGCTTTTTAGGGCAAAAGACTTTACTGACACAACAACAGCCATCTGCAGCAGTTACTATTAGCAACACCATCGCAGGGCGCCAGACATGAGCGAATCTGTGCTTGGGAGGAAGTGCTCGACAGCTCTATCAGACTGTGTTGGTGATGTAATGTGCTGGTGATTGCAGAAGCAGGTGCAATCAACACATTATGAAGCACATTAGATTGCATGCGGTACTTAACATTAGTGTGTTTAAAATAACACCACACTAAAAGCAGTTGCACTTAATGGTGCGGTGGAGTTTAACGGTGTTACTGATGTATGCATCTAACGCCAATAATGTAAATCCTGCAGTGTGCACTGTGTTAACATGATTTGCTCCGGCAAAATTGAATCAAAGTATGTTTGCAATAACAAAACAATGAATCTTTTCTCATTTACATGAGAAAAATCATGCATAAAAACCCCCACAAATGTCTTCCTTCAGTATGACGTGTAAATGACTGGTTTGAATGTATTATATCACAATGCTGGAAGAAATTGTGATGAAATATACTACTTTTCAAAGTTTAAGGTCAGTAAGATTTTTTTTAAAAAGAAATTAATGCTTTTATTCCGCAAGAATTGATCAAAAGTGGCTGTAAGGACATATAATCTTAAAAAAGATTTCTATAATATATAAATACTGTTCTTTTGAACATTATATTCATTAAAGAATCCTGAAAAAAAAGTAATTCATGGCAGTTTCCACAAAAATTTTAAATAGCATGACTGTTTCCAATATTGATTATAATAAAAATGTTTCAAATCAGCATATTAGAATGATTTCTGAAGGATCATGTGACACTGAAGACTGAAGAAAATTCAGCTTTGATAACAGCAATAAATTGCATTTTAAAATAAATTCACATAAAAAACAGCTATTTTAAATTGTAATAATATTTCACATACTGTATTTTTAGACAAATAAGTGCAACCTTGGTGAGCAGAAGAGTCTTCTTTCAAAAACATTTTTTTTTAATTTTACAGACCAAAATTTTGAACAGTATTGTGCAAAACCTACATAGACCAGATAAACTACTTTTGTAGTCTTAACTGGTTTTCTTAGTCTGGTTTAACACAAGCTAAGCTGGTTTTTAGCTTGTCAGTCCAAAGTGCCCAAAACCTCTTTGAAACAGAAAAGCTTAGACCAGCAAACCATCTGAGGCTGGTTTATAGTGCTTTTTAAAATAGATTTTCTTCATTTTTTGGACATAATTTACAATCTTATCTTTACTATTATAACACTAACATCAATATATGAGATGCTACTCAGAGACGATGAATGTTTTGTGACTATTCTTGCCAGAAGTTGCGTTGTGTCTAGTGTTAGTTAATGCTTTGGTGTGAAAGAAAACGAAACTGAAGCATCCTACAGCCTCAAAACATGTTATAAGTGAACTGCACAATTGAGGTTGGTTCCTTTGGACCATTATTATTATCTGCATATAGTAAACATTGACTGGCCGACTGTTTAATTGGTAAAAATGGGTAATTGTATGGTACATGTCCTAGTTAGTGCCAGTTTCTTATACATATCAATCTTTGCTTTGACCCCTCGTATACTCCCAAAGTCGCCTTGGTTAACCCGCTTATGAAATGTACAATCACTTATTCTGGAATCAAACTTCTTGAAGGAATTACTCTCTGATTAAGTAACAAATGAGGGGATTTGCTCTTTCTTTCCATTTGCACAGTTGAAGCGGCTTCACTAGATTCTCGATGGGCGGCTTATATCGGCCCTTTTTCTTAATACGATAAGCCTGTCCAGGATTTGGCACTTTTTAGACATTTTTTTCCTAAATTGCACCCAAGCATGTGATGTTTTTTAGATGTGAATGCCATGAACGTTTATTCTCTGCTGGTTGTTCTTCAGAGACTTTTAAATTAAGATTTTATCAACAGTTTGACATTTGCAGCGGGCCGGTATCTCTTTCAAACAGTACAACGTTATGAACGCTTCACAATGAATGAATGCGGCCCCCATTTTCGTACGATATGTGTGGCATATTTATTCAGAATTAGTCATTTACTAATTATGAGCTGGGCTTCCTGATCGGATGATGGCAGCGAGAGATTCATTCAGTCAGAGATGATTCATCTAAACTGAAATGCATCATTATCTTTAAGACTGGCAGCAGCGGCTCATTTCATTCATGCATTTATATACTCCTAGTAATGTCATTTTAAATTTTTAGAGAAGATTTTAAAAGATTTTTAGACACTTAACCTGTCTTGTTTAAAGTGATAGTTCACCCAAAAATGAAAATGTTTTCATCGTTTACTCACCCTCATGTTGTTCCAAACCTGTATGAGTTTCTGTCTTCTGCTGAACATGAAAGAAGCTATTTGGAAGAAAGCTGGTGACCAAACAGTTGACGTCAGCCATTGACTTACATAGTATTTTTTTCCCCATACTATGTAAGTCAATGGCTATCATCTGCTGTTAGGTTACCAATAGTCTCTGAAATATAGAAGAAAAACTCATACCATTTTAGAAGGTGAGTAAATAAAGTCAAAATTGTAATTTTTGTGTGAAAAGATAAGTAAAATTGGTTGTGAAGAGTAAGAACCATTTCTTATTGACTACCATTTGCATTGAATAACACTTTTTTGAAATTGAAAATGATTTAGAATATTTCTAGAAATGTCTTTTTTTGGCATCTTCAAATCTTTGAGTATAATCAGCATTTCCCAGGTATCTTTGATCTGGAAAACAACATGCTTAGCCAAATAGTTTTTTAGTCATTATTTAGCAAATTATACAGCAAAGCATTGAATAACTTAATTTTGAAATTGAAAATGATTTGGACTATTTCTAGAAATGTAATTTTGGCATCTCTACCAAATTTCAGCATTTCCCATGCGTTTCAATTAGAAAAATCACATTCAGTCTTACATACTGTACCAACAGCCAAATGGCTTTTTTAGCCATTCTTTAGTCAAATCTTCAAATCTGGCTCTATTCTAGTATTAAATACCCACTTTTCAAAATTCAGTCAATTCCAGTGGAAACATTTCTATTCTTTTCTTGTTGAATATCTTGTTTCACTCTGGTGCACCATTTTACAGAAGCCAAATTGCTTGTAAAGACCTGTTTCCTGTTGAATTCCATTTGTTATGAATAACTCGCTTTTGATTTTAAATGAGTTCAGATATTTCTAGAAATGTCGTTTTGGCATCTATACCAAATTTTTAGTTTATATATCCCATACAGCCAATCTTGACTTTGGCATTGAAAATGAATTTGAAAATTTAATTTACCAGCCAAACAGAAAACCTGTTGGCCGGTGCTAATAATAAAACATCTGTTGCCAGCTAATAATCAGCTTTTTTGACTTTTGACTTTTGACTTTGAACAGCATACATGATCATTTAAATTACATCACCAAAAACTGTATTCCAGCTCAATCTTTCAGTCTTCAGCGTGTGCAGTTGAAGGAAATGTTCTTCTGGAAAGCTCTGCGTTGATGCGTTGGAGGGCGCGAGGGCATGCTAGCCTTTCAGAAAGGTCAGCCGCGGAGAGCACGTGTGAATAGCAGACGCCCCGCCGGGAGCAAATGCTTTATTGTTCGTTTTCACCTCAAGCTTTTGAATGCCCACAGGAACACTGAACATTGTTTATTTCCAGAAGAACCTTCCAGAGAACGTGAAGCTTAATTTAGCCAGTGGGTCACGTCAATTATTACCACCCTTTATTCAGTGGTTTGGGACCGTGTGGACATTTAATGATCATAATGGCTGGATGGACATAATCTCATGCCTTTTTACTCAATAAATGAGATAATGGTTGTGTTCAAAATGGAATAATAGCACACACTATATAGTGTATTTAGCTTAATGTATTCTTTATAACCCAGTACACTGTATAAAGATATTTGTGCCCCGTTTGGGCCTATAAATATAAATGTGATGTTTTTTTTTTTTTAAGTATGAGTTCCATATCCTCACTATATTATAGGGTCATTATTGTTAAGTAAAACTAAAACAAACAAACAAAAATCATTAATTTAAATAAAGTATACATTAACTGACATAAAAAAATATATTAATATAGATAATTAATATATTGATTTATAATATTAATAATAATAATAATTATTATTATTATTTGTTTAATTTATACCTAAGTACTAAAAGTACTAAAACTAAATAAACTGAAACTTAAGAAACCATATAGATAGTAATAAGTAGTGTAGTGACGAGTCATTTTGAACACATCCAAATGAGATTTTTGTAGTGCTCTGTTGTTGTTTTTTGTCTTGGACATACAGTCTTAATAGAAACTTGTTTTTAAGTTATTGCCCCTTATTTTGATTCTCAGTACATGCTGCTTCCCTTTTAAAATCATTACCACTTCCTGTCATGATCGCTCTTTCTCTGTTTGCTCTCTCTCTGTTAGCCCGTGGCTTGTGCTTTGACAAATTGTGTTTACAACCAATTAGTGTGATCTGCAATGTGCTTGTTTGCCGTCAGTGTGCAGTGAGAGTGAAGGAACTGTGGAAAACACTTGTTGATTTTGTTTCAATTTCCCGAATTTCCCTCGAAAATCTTGGATTTCTACCAAATCTGTACTAGTTCTTGATGCATTATGTATACCTGTGTGCAACAGGGTTTTGAGTGAATATACTGGCATGTTCGATCATTTCCACAACATTCATTACTCCAGTGCTATCATTTACGGCAGAGTGTCTTTAATGGCAGTGTGTTGTTTTCAGACTCTCAGGCGATTCGTAGAAATCTCTCTTTCATGAGCTCCACGTTCGGCGAATCATCACAAAAGCAAATCTCTGTGAAAGCTCAAACAGGCACTTGTGATTTTCAGCAATTTTTCCAGTGCCGCCGCAGGCTTTCACAATGACACAGCAGAAAATGAGCCATCAGCTGCTCTGTTCTCCATTACTGATATTACTGGTTTTACTCCATTAATCAAATGCAGTGTGCCCTGCAACCGTACAGTCTCTCTGAAGAGCACGAGTGCAAAACAAGCTCAGCTTCACTGCGTTTGTATTCAAGCTGTTCAAAGCAGACGTTTCTGCTCCTCCTCCCAGATGATTTGTGCCCCTGGAGCACAAAAGCAGTCTTAAGTCGCTGGGGTATATTTGTAGCAATAGCCAAAAACACATTGTATGGGTCAAAATTATTGATTTTACTTTTATGCCAAAAATCGTTAGGATATTAAGTAAAGATCATGTTCCATGAAGATATTTTGTAAATTTCTTACCATAAATATATCAAAACTTCATTTTTGATTAGTAATATGCATTGCTAAGAATTCATTTGGACAAATTTAAAGGCGATTTTCTCAGGATTAAGATTTTTTTTGCACCCTCATATTCCAGATTTCAAATAGTTGTATCTCAGCCAAATATGTCCGATCCTAACAAACCATACATCAATGGAAAGCTTATTTGTTTTTATTTATTCAGTTTTCAGATGATGTATAATTCTCAATTTTGAAAAATTGACACTTAAGACTGGTTTTGTGGTCCAGGGTCACATTTGTTGAATCTAAAAGGCATGTTCAGAAATAGCCTAATAAAGTGACATAACAATTAAATAGCATATGCCCACCCATATGTATTTGTGTACATTTATACATTTTTATATATTTTATACGTACATATATTTCTATACATAATCATTTGACATTAATTAGCATATGCCTGAGCATTTGTACATAATTTATATATAAATTTGCTGCAATTTTTTTTGGTATATATATATATATATTATATAATATATATATATATATATATATATATATATATATATATAGTCAGTGATGAAAAATAAATCACAGACAGTGATGCAAATAAATTATGAATGTTTTTGGTGTGCAAAACCATGTAGGTCAGTGGAAAAAAGTGTTATATGAGTGTAGAGTCTGTTTTTACAATATACATATGCGCTTTATGAACTGAAGTGGCAGCTGTACGTAGTTCACAAACCCATCTGTGCAGTATGTGTCTCCTGATGTCAAGAAAATCCATCTGTGTTGTGTTTAACACGCCTTAAAAAGTCTTTCAGAGCGTGTCAAGTCGAGGAGATTCATGAAGACGTGTGCTGCCTTGACAGCTCCTCAGTCATCTCTCTCGTTCTTGCCTTAGAGTGCGTTTAAGGTTTATGGCGTCTTGCAGCAGTTTGGATGCTGCGTCCAGAGCTGGACGTGTCCACCTGTTCTCCGGCACATCTGCGGTCCCTGCAGGCCTGGCAGAGGTAGAGAGCAGACACAGCCCTTCGGTGATCCACCGATGTGACAGAAACAAGTCAAGTGTGTCTTCCTCGCCCAAACGCACCTCTGAGTGGCAGAGAGAGAGAGATGCCGGGCTATTTTTATGCGATCTGCTGACAGTCATGCATGTATGCATGAATCCGTCCCGCAGCGCTCTATACGTGACACAATGTACCATGTCGGGTCACATGTACAGTACTCTCCTGATACAGTGTGGAGGTGTGTTAACTACAGCTCGCTGTTAATATTTATATTTATGATATGTTCTGTATGTTTTGTTGTCGATTACACATTTTATGTAAGATTTGTATGGGAGCCTGTTGCTGCCACTAAAAAAAAAAAATTAAAGGGTAATTGCAACTTCTCACAGTTCTGACTTTTTCCATGCAATTATGAATTTGCATCTTTTCCCCTGAAATGTCTCTGAAATTAATTATTAATTATAATAATGGCTGTCGGCTAAGAAGGAACCTGTGTTATTTGCATTGCTCTCTTCCTGCCAATAGTGCCAATAGCCGAGTTATACAATCTAAAAAATATATATTTTCTTGCAACTTTATATTGCGCAGTTCTGACTTCATAACTCAAAATTGCTTGTTATGAAGTCAGAATTGCAAGATATCTTTATAAACACACAATTGTGTTCATATCATGCCATTCTGAGAAAAAAAAGTCAGAGTTAGATAAAAAGTTGCAATTACCTTTTTATTTTTTGTAATTAGTGTCGAAAACAAGCTTCCATGGGTTTAAGAGCGTCAAGACCAATAGATTTCAGATTTAAACCTCTTCACTGAAGTAGTTGAAAGGTTTGATTCATTTTCACAAATCAGTTCTTTCAAACGGTTTTTAAGGTAGTTTTAAGGTTTTTGTAATAAGATGCCGCAGCAGAGGCAGAAGCCCACACAGGCAAACCGAGCGACCGGACGGATGATGGATTGAAAAAGAGGTTGGTAAAGTGATTAGCATCCTTCCAGGGTGAGTGTTGCCTTGGCAACAATAAATTAACCAGTAAACAGCGCCGAAACCACAAGCACGGATGTCCCAAATGGTATCAGCATCCAAAGTTTTGTCATCAATCAATGGATCCAATCATATCGCTCTCGGCAGGTTTCAAATGAACAGACTTCGAGATGAGAAACAGAAAAGACACAAGTCTCAAGGATCTCATCTCAAGGTGAACGAGGGACAATCAATACGCTGATGTGAACCTTGTGTCGTTACTTACGTGAGCTTTAGGACAAACGCAGGGTTAAAAGATTTCAAAAAGGAGATTAGATGAAGATTTTCAATCTTCAGCAGAGAGAGCATATAACAACATAAAGACACATAATCCTGCTTTAGGAAACACTAGATGAGGTCATGCAAGGCTACTAAAGCTAAAAATATATCAAGCAAACCAACAGAAAACAAAAACTATTAATATTATGCTATACTGTTATGTTATTGTAAAATATAAATAAACTATATAAATATATATTAGGGCTGTCAATCGATTACAATGTTTAATCTAATTAATCACATCCTTTTCCTGTGATTAATCATGATTAATCGCACACTTCATGAAATTAAGCATAGACCATGAATCTTGTTTCATATGTTTATTTTGTAATCATTTGCTATTTCCAGCAAAGTAAACCAAAAGATTAATCTGTATTTTCTGCAAGCTTTTTTCAAGATAAATTTAGATCTTGTTTGGTTTCTATATTTATTTATAAGTTGCTCTTATAAGCAAATATTAGATTTAAAAAATCTGTGTACAGTGCAACAGCAAAGAGCGTTTTTATATTTTAGAGAAGTTAAGTTGCGATACCAAACAGGACTACATGGTGATGCTAAAAAAAAAAAAAAAACTAAACCAACTGCCTGCTGACTGCATATATCTACTACTGTCGACAGATCCATTCATTATCGTGAATCTGTGAGGAAACAACGTGAAAGTACGGAAATGTCTGTGCTGTGAATACAGTAAATACAATGTGCGATCAGTGCTTCAAGAGCACTCATACACGCATTAATATAACGGACTCACACGTGTTTACTGTACGCGATCAGTGCTTCAAGAGTTCCATCTTTACCTTGATTGCAGTCTTCATCCCCCAGTCGAGAAACCGTAGTTTGTGTCTCATCTGGCCATACAGCGGTGGGATGTTGATAATTTGAGGGATTTGCGTTCTTCAGAGACAATCACAGAATATGATGCATCTCTGATGTAATCAGCCTGGTTTTCTTTATATTAGCGCTGTTTTGGACGGATTGTTTGAACGCATTCGCTTCCCGGATCATTGAACTGAAAACTTTCCTGGAGTTTAGCAGCTTAAAATGATCTGATCGCAAGCAGAGAAGCAAAATCAGGTTAAAGGGTTGGAATAGAAATTGTGCTTCAGTCATTTTGCGTTTACTGCGTTAAATTATTTTAATGTGTTAAGGATTGTAAAATTAATCGCATGCGTTAAAGCATTAACTATGACAGCCCTAATATATATATATATATATATATATATAAATATATATATGTATATATATATATGTATATATATGCACATTAGATTTAGAATATATTTGAATTCTAATATAGAATATATATATATATAATCATGGTGGTACTTGTACTGTCTTTATGCTGAATTGATTTGGAAAATCTTGTGATTTTCATGCTTTAATGCATACGTGTGAGCGTTATGTGAAGTTCTCCTCAACCTTGATTCGTTCTCCTCGAAGCACGTCCTGACCAGCATGCCTCAGTCCATCCACATGTTACCCAGCAGCCCTGTGAATCTCCGTGTGAGCGAGAGGCCTTTATCTGCTGTGAACGGTCTCCTCTGTCCTCTCACGGCTGCATCTGCGTCTGCTGTTATTGTGTTTATTGAGATGTCGGCGTCTCGTGGCAGAGGATGAGGGTGGAGAGGAGAGACGGGGAGAGGGTGGGCGTATGCTCTTGTGATCGGGGCGTATGACTGCTGAGAGCAGCAGCACTGACTGCATGTGTGGATCAGTGATAAACAGCAGGAGGAGAGAGAGAGAGAGAGAGAGAGACAGGACCGAGGCCCCGAGACACACAGACAGACTGACAGACAGAGACACAGACATGTTGAAATTCTGCACCACCCCTCGCTCAAGGTGTGTAGCTGTGAGTGTGTGTGTGTGTGTGTGTGTGTGTGTGTGTGTGTGTGTGTTCGCTGCTGGTAGATGTCATCTGCTGAGTTTTCATCTGGGTTACATCATGTTTGGCTCTGTCCTGTTGGGAAATCAGACTCAAACCAGTCTCTGATGGCGAGTGCTGGTTTTACATGGATTCTGACTGCTCAGAGCTGGTTTAGATGGTGGTAGACCATTATGGTCAAATGAGTTTAGATATAAGTGTGTGTGTTTATAAATAATAACCTGTTCTTAATAAATGATACGATAAAAGATGATTTTATCGTATTTTTTATTTATTTAATTTTTTGGTTTTTTATTTTAAAGAAATTAATACATACATATTGGGGGGGGGGGTGTTA